>NW_007257406.1:140709-178511 GCF_000164805.1 Carlito syrichta | reverse complement strand
AAACCATGACCCAATTATTTGCTGCATCCAGGAGACTCATCTCACTTCAAGGGACGCACATAGACTCAAAGTTAAAGGTTGGAAAATCAGTTTCCAGGTAAATGGATCACAAAACAAGGCAGGAGTTGCAATCTTAATATCAGACAAAACAACCTTTAAGCTATCAAAAATTTTAAAAGATGCAAAAGGATACTACATGATGATAAAAGTTTCAATTCATCAATAAGAAATATCCATCCTAAACATATACACACCCAACACCGGAGCACCAGCATTTACAAAACAACTACTAAGTAAACTAAAAAAAGATATGACTCTAACACTATTATAGCAGGGGACTTGAATACCCAACTGACAACCCTAGATAGATCGTCGAGGCAAAAAATCAACAAGGAAATCCAGAACCTAAACATGACACTCGACCAAATGGACTTAATAGATACCTACAGATTATTCCACCCAACAACCACAGATTATACATTCTACTCATCACCACGTGGAACATACTCCAAGATTGATCACATCCTTGGCCATAAATCAAGCATAAAAAATTCCATAAGATTGAAATCTTGCCATGCACATTCTCAGACCACAGTGGAATAAAAATAAATATCAACACCAATAACATTTCCCCAAAGCCCACAAAGACATGGACACTAAATAGCATGATGCTGAACAACTCCTGGGTCAACACTGAAATCAAAGCAGAATTTGAAAGATTCCTGAAAAGAAATGAAAATGAAGAAACATCTTACCAAAACCTCTGGGATGCCCTGAAAACAGTTCTCAGAGGGGAATTTATATCTCTCAAGCACACATCAAGAAAATGGAAAGATCAGAAGTTGAGAGCCTAACAAATCACCAAAGGGAACTGGAAAGAGAAGACCACCAAAACCCCAACTTTAGCAGACGAATCCAGATCACAAAAATAAGAGCCCAAATATGGAACATAGAAGACAAAAATATCATAGAAAAGATCAACAAAACAAAAAGCTGGTTCTTTGAATTAACAAGATTGATGGGCCCCTAGCCAGAATGACCAAGAAAAAGAGAGAAAAATCCCAAATAAACGCAATCAGAAATACAAAAGATCAAAACACAACTGACCCCAAAGAAATACAAAAGATTATTAGAGATTACTATGTACACTTGTATGGAAAAACTTGACAACCTAAATGAAATGGAGTACTTTCTGACATCATACAACCTCACCAGGTTGAAACAAGAAGACACTGAGACACTAAATAGACCAACAATAACCCAGGAAATTGACTCTGTCATATGAAAACTAACTACCAAAAAAAGCCCTGGACCAGATGGCTTTCCAGCAGAATTCTACAAAATGTACAAGGAGAAACTGATACCAATCCTACTGAAAGTAGTCCAGGCAATTGAGAAAGATGGAATTCTCCCCAAATCATTTTATGAAGCTAACATCACACTGATACCAAATCAGGTAAAGATCCAACAAAAAAAGAGAACTACAGTCCAATATCCCTTATGAACATAGATGCAAAAATTCTCAACAAGATTCTAGCAAATCAGATCCAAAAACACATCTCAAATATCATACATCCACCATGACCAAGTAGGCTTCATCCCTAGGATGCAGGGCTGGTTCAACATTTGCAAGACCATAAATGCCATTAAATACATCAAGAGATGTAAAAACAAGAACCACATGATTATCTCATTAAATGCAGGAAAAGCTTTTGATAAAATCCAGCATCTCTTCTTAATAAAAAGACTTCAAACACCTAGGTATAAAAAGAACATACCTCAAAATAATAAGTACCATCTACAATAAACTCACAGCTAACATATTGCTAAATGGACAGAAGCTGGAAACATTTCCCTTGAAAACTGGAACAAGACAAGGCTGCCCACTCTCATCCCTCTTGTTCAATATTGTGTTGGAAGTCCTAGCTCGGGCAATTAGACAAGAGAAGGAAATCAGGGGAATCCAAACAGGAAAAGAGGAAGTCAAGTTATACCTCTTTGCTGATGATATGATCCTATACCTTGAAATCCAAGAGCATCTGTCAAAAACCTGCTTGCACTGATAAAGGACTTTGGCAAAGTCTCAGGGTACAAAAAAATGTGCAAAAGACAGCTGCATTCCTATAAACCAACAATAAGCAGGCAGAGAACCAAATAAAAAGCACAATCCCATTCACAATAGCCACCAAAAAACTGAAATACCTTGGCATTTTCTTAACCAGAGAAGTGAAAGACCTTTACAGTGAGAACTACAAAATGCTACTCAAAGAAATCCAAGAAGACACAAACAAATGGAAAAATATTCCATACTCGTGGATAGGAAGATTCAACATTGTTAATATGTCCATCCTACCAAAGGCAATCTACAGATTCAATGCAATACCTATTAAGTTACCAACATCATTCTTCCCAGACCTGGAAATGACAATACAGAAATTTACATGGACACATGAACCACGAATAGCCAAAACAATCCTTAGCAAAAGAAACAAAGCAAGAGGTATTACACTTCCAGACTTCAAACTTTATTATAAGGCTACAGTAATCAAAATGCCTGGTATTGGTACAAAAACAGGCACATAGACCAATGGAGCAGGATAGAGATTCCGGAAGCAAAGCCTCAATTCCTCAACCAACTCATCTTTGACAAAGCCTCCAACAACAACCACTGAGGAGAGGAGAACCTCTTCAGTAAATGGTGCTGGGAAAACTGACTGACCACATGCAGAAGATTGAAACAGGACCCCTACCTTTCACCATATACAAAAATTAACTCTAACTGGATCAAAGACCTAAACGTAAAACCTCAAACTATAAGAATCTTTGAAAATGCAGGAGACACCCTTATGGCAATTGGAACTGGGAACCAATTCCTATTCAGAACCCTAATGGCCAATACCTTAAGAAATAAGATAGACAATTGAGACCTCTGCAAAGCAAAAGAAACCATCAAGAGAGCAGGGAGACAGCCCACAGAATGGGAAAAAATATTTGCCAACTGTATATCTGATAAAGGCCTAACATCTAGGATCTACAAGGAGCTCATATGCACCAAAAAGAAAAAAACAAGCAGCCTCTTTAGAAAGTGGGCAAAAGACATGAATAGACACATCTCAGAAGAAGATATATGGGCAGCCAACAGACACATGAAAAAGTGCTCAGCCTCACTCATCATCAGAGAAATGCAAATCAAAACCACAGTGAGATACCACCTAACCCCAGTAAGAATATCCCTCATAAATAAAACAAACAACAATAGATGCTGGTGAGGATGTGGAGAAAGAGGAACTCTTCTGCACTGCTGGTGGGAATGCAAACTAGTGCAGCCTCTTTGGAAGATAGTGTGGTGATTTCTGAAAGAACTAGAAATTGACCTTCCATTTGACCCAGCAATTCTCCTATTGGGAATATACCCGGAGGAACTCAAATCATTCTACAAACAAGATACCTGCACATGTATGTTTGTTGCAGCTCTGTTCACAATAGCAAAAACATGGAGCCAACCATGATGCCCATCGAAGCTGTACTGGATAAAGAAAATGTAGTACATATACACATTGGAATATTATGCAGCTATAAAGAAGGGCAAATATAAGGACTTCGCAGCAACTTGGATGGATTTGGAGTCTATCATACTTGGTGATCTATCACAGAAACAAAGAACAGAGTACCATATGTTCTCACTCATAAGCGGACCTTGAACAATTATAATACTTAAAGAAAGTGTTTGGCAGTAATGGGAAACTGTCAGGGGAGAGGGAGTGGGATTGGCAATTGACAGAAACTGCTAAGGGAGTGAGGGGCATACCTCATCAACAAGGGTACCTACATAATCAATGTTTGTATACCTAACCCTGAATTGTACCCCACATCTTTATAATTAAAAAATAATGATAATAAAAAAGAAAAAAAAAATTCAGTAAGTGATGTGGTAAATAAATGTGCTGTGAGCCAGGCTCTGTTGTTCCATTTGTAGAACACATGCTGAGTAGATTTAGTATAATTTTTAAAAAATTTTTTTATTATAAAGATGTGAGGTCAATTCAGGGTTAGATATACAAACATTGATTATGCAGGTACCCTTGTTGATGAGATGTGCCCCTGCCTCCCCTAGCAGTTTCTCTCAACTGCCAATCCCACCTCCCCTCCCCTGAGATATTCCCACTAATGCCAATCCCTTTCTTATAGTATTATAATTGTTCAAGATCTGCTTATGAGTGAGAATTTATGGTACTGTGTTCTTTGTTTTTGTGATAGATCACTGAGTATGATCGACTCTAAATCCATCCAAATTGCTGCAAAGTCCATACATTTATCCTTCTTTATGGCTGTATAATATTCAATTGTGCATATGTACCACATTTTTTTTTTAATACAGTGTAGCTTCAGTGGGCAGCATAGTTGTTTCCATGTTCTTGCTATTGTGAAGGGCCCTACGATTTTTGGAATGGCCAATGAACATTGACTTTAACTTACAGTCACCAGATGTATTTGCCCCTCACAAGAGAGTCAGCCTGTCCTTTGAACCTTTGAAGCAGGCATTGACTTCTCTCTAGCTATGGATGTCTTAGATGGCATATTCTTCTATAGAAGGCTGTTTCATCTAGATTAAAAATCTGTTGTTTATTGTGGCTACCTTCATCAATAATGTTAGCTAGATATTCTGGATAATTTGCTATAGCTTATATATCAGCACTTCGCTTTTATGTTATGGGGACAGCTTCTCTCCTTAAACCTCATGAACTAACTTCTGCTAGCTTCCGACTTTTCTTCTGCAGCTTCCTTACCTCTGTCATAGAATTGAAGAGAGTGGAGGCCTTCTGGATTAGGCTTTGGCTGAAGGGACTGTTATAGTAGGTTTGGTCTTCTTTCCTAGCCACTTAAACTTTCTCCATATCAGTAATAGGCTCTTTTACTTTCTTATCAACTGTGTGTTCACTGGAGTAGCACTTTTTTCTTCAAGAACTCTTTCTTTGTACTCACAACTTGACTAACTGGCACAAGAAGCCTAGCTTTCAGCCTGTCTCAGTTTTCAACATGTCTTCTTCACTAAGCTTAATTATTTCTAGCTTTTGATTTAAAGTGAGTTTTTCCTGTGTGATTATTCCTGTCACTTGAACATGTAGTGGCCACTATAAGGTTATATTAATTGGCCTAATTTTAATATGTTTGTATCTCAGGGAATGAGGAGGCCTGAGGAGAGGGAGAGAGACAGGGGAATGGCTGGTTGGTGGAGCAGTCAGAATACACACCACATTCATCAGTTAAGTTCACTGTCTTCTATGGGCAAGGTTTGTGGTACCCCAAAACAATTATAACAGTAACATTAAAAACCACTGATCCTAGATCACTTTAACAGGCATTATAATGATAATGAAAAAGTTGTAAATATTGTGGGAATTACTAAAAGCCACAAAGACATGAAGGAAGCCCACACTGTTGGAAAAATGATGATAGATTTGCTGGATGCAGAGTTGCCACAAAACTTCCATTTGCAAAAACAAACAAACACCCCATAATATCTGCAAAGCAAAACAAAGCATAGCACAATAAAACAAGGTATGCCTGTGTATATAGAGAGATTGTGTTAGCCTTGTAACTATCATGAAAACTATATTCAGTCTTGGGACAGACTTAAATAAAATAGGTCGTTCAAAAATGTTACTGCCATGCTGACATCTTCATAAAAATTAAGGATCCTTGAAGTGTCAGGTAGACTAATGCACAAACACAAGCAGGCTCAGTACCAAGGAATGGGAGACAAATCTAAATACCTATCTTATATTTTCACAGGAGTAACCTCGTCTTTTGAAAAGCCCGTTTCAATCTCAAATGTCTATTACTGTTTGTCAACCAAAAACACTGTTCTGAAATGCTTCATTGCTATGCAGGAGTTGTCCTGATCTCTTTCTTTAACTATGTAAATTTCAGTTCTAGTACATGCTACTTAGATACAGTTGCTGAGGACACTGGATCTTTTTAAAGCTGTTCTTAAATGCTATGTGAGAGAATAATCATAACATGCTAATTGGTAGATGCCCTATGTTTACACTCTTGTTCTTGCCTTTTCTGTGACCATAGACAGAATTCCATCATTTATCAAAATTACTTCTATGTCCAAAATCCTATTCTTTAGTATTGAAAATACATAATTTTGAAAATTAAAAAAATATAATATTATATGCAGAATTCTAGTCCATGCAAACCTTACCTACTACTTGCTAATATATTTTAAAATATTCTGTAATTTCTTGACTCTTAACTACTTTATGCAGAAAGGCAAATGAATTTATTAAGATAAGGAAAAATATTATACTTTTTGCAAGTTATGCAAGGATAATATGTCTAGAGAGCAAGAAATATATCTGTATGAATTTTTTATTGCAACTATGGAATCTTTCTCATAACTTTTTAGTAAATTATAATTTCATTACTTTTTATTCTCCAAGGATGAAAATAATGTACTTCATTTTTTGGCAAAACAAATAAACACCCTGAGTTGGTAAAAATATCAATTATAAGAGTGTCTACCCTAAAAGTCACATTCATTTTGTTTGTTATTGCAAGTTATTAAAAGGCTTCCAGGCATGCATATAAAACCTGAAAAACAATAGTTGAATCTATCATATTAAATTAAAATTCCTCCATAAAAAAGTAAACTCAAGCAGTTTATCAGTTAGGGAATGCCATGCTGCCCCAGAAGTCAATACAAATAAGACTTTATTAAAACATAACTAAAATGAAGTTCCTCAAGAATCCTCAATGGGAATTATTCTGCCTCAGATTCAAATGTGGAGAGTAAAAATACATCAGCTGACCTTAATTCCCTTAAGGTAACCAAGAAGAGAAACAAATTCCATGGCCAACAACTGAAATTACTCTTGAAAAAGAAAATATATCCTTAGAAAGGCATATGTGAAAAATAACTTCACCTCAAAGTAGACAGTTCTCTGCTTTCAAAGCAGACAATTTATACTCTCCAATATCCATCCTAGTGCTAAGCTTCATTGTCCATTTGTCTGATACTTAATACACCTTCATAAGTGAATGCCTGCAATTCTACACAGCTGCCATGAGGTGGCAGTCAAACTCATTTTCTTCTATCTAGCTAGTCTATATCACTTGTCATATCATTAAATATTCTTTTCATGAGTTCTCTTCTTCCTCAAAGCAACTCACATGTTCACTTGCATAAAATTTAAAGGATGTGCTCAGATTTTTGGCAGACTATAAAGATACAATAGGCTTTTAGATACACACGGTTCCCAGCATGTTAGCTGTAACTCTAACCAGATAAATGAGTGTTAACACAATCCATCTGGAAGCTGATGTTATACATTATCATGTTAAATGCCTACAAATTATTTCATGTCCCAAATATATATCACATGAATAATCTATAATTGGGCATTTACTCTCTCTCTAATATTTTGTCTAAATAGTATCATAGTAAAAATTCTTTAGCTCCATGAGAATCCATCCAGATAGGTAATAATTAGAATATTCATATTTTAAATATTTAAATCAAAAATACAAAACAAGAATCAGCAACAATTTTCAAAATTACATAGAAAAGCAATTGTCCAGGTAGTTAAATTTTTTAAAAAATTATTCCATTGTTACGTTCAGCCTTTCTGCTTGCTTCCTTGTATACCTGGTGAATTTCAGAAAGCAAAGTAATACATATTGTTTTCTCAATTGTTTGATTAGCTTTTAAAAGAAACCACCCTTCTAATAAATAGGATGCAGTATTTCAGACTACCTCCCAAGTATGAAAGATATGGGATTACTTCTGCAAACACAAAAAGGATATTCTGTATTTATGATGACAGGTGTTTGAGGACATACCACTATGCTGCTCATGTAAACTTATTCTGATATCTACCTGATAAATAAGCCTATAAAGAACAATTTCATTCAGCACCAAGAAGTATCTTAAGACCCAACTGAGATGCATACAACACATTAATATTATGACTTTTTTATGTTAAGGAAAGAATATTTCCTCTTTGAAAGAAATAAAAATTATGCAGTCTTCCCCCTTACCACTGGCTACTACAACTCCTTGAATGGAAAATGTTGAGAATTATCCATGGAAAAACCTATGGCAATGTGGAAGAAACATGTTTATATCTAGCTATATTTCTATAGAGAAACTGTCAAAATTTTTCATTGTCCCATTTTCTATCTCATCATTCCTTTCTTCTGAACACCTGTGGCTTTGTGGAATTAGTATCCATTTGGAACCTGCAACAATCTAAACTAATCTAAACTAATTTTTAAAAGAGTAAACAATATTTTATGTTGCATGTAAAAGTAAAAATATTAGGAAGGATGTGAGGAGGAATTGATATGCATGAGTGACACAGTGCCTAGCCTAGCCCCTTGTCCAGGCTTCCTGAATGTTCCACTGACCTCAGTAGGTCTATACAGCTTTAAAAGAAATTAGGGAGTACATAAATACATTTGCCTTTACTTAAATAATCTTTATGGCTTATTAAGAGCTGTTTGTTAAATGTGGTGGATAGTTAAGCAGGTCAAAATGTTCTGTCACAAAATTGGCAGTAAAGGTATTTTTTAAAAGTATAAACCCATAAAGGAGAGGGATTGAAGACTACAGTGTTGAGAGACACCAGCAAGTTGGAAAACATTAAAAAATGAAAGAGTAGAGATTATAACGTAAGTGCCTGCAAAAGAGAGTCTAATGAAATGAGAAGTCAACCAACAGAACTTCAGAAAAACTCAGAAGTGTCAGCTATCTATCTTGGGGTGCAGAGTCATGGAAAGTTGGAAGTTTCTGAGTTGACAATTCCTTCCTTTGCAGTAGAAAATGTGTTCTCTAAGAGACTTCAACTAGGAACACTCTAGGTTGAAACTGAAAACGAGAGAACAAATGAGTGCCTGCCCCTTCTGTCCTTAGAGTGGCACCTGCCAGTCATTTACCCTCCAAGTGGGAGAGTCTTTTCTGGAGAGACTAAACAGCCCTAGAAACAAGAGCCTCAGATACTAAAATCTGCAAGTCCTCCAACAAAAATTCCAGTTAAAGTGAACCCTGGCCCTCCCCCCCAACACACACACTCCCCCCCATACACAGCATACCTTCCAAAGAGCATTTTAGTACCTTGAGTTTAAGTATAGAATCACTGAGTTAGCCTAGATGCTTAAGGCAAATCTCTAACATGAATGAGATAAATCAAAATAAATAGAAAAAAGAACCCACAGGTATTAGAGATGTGTTATGTCTAATGATCTAAAGATATATCTGCGTTAGATAGCAGAAGAAAATTTTGGAGAATATCTGTAATAAGTATTCTCAGAGAATTTAGTATAGATATTGGATTCATATAACAAGAACAGGGAACTATAAAAATGACTTATCAAAAAACAAAAAGTTATGTAGAAGTTTGAAAGATAACGTTGAGAAAGTGAGGCAAAGAGAAAAAAATGAGAAAATATAGAAAATTGGAATGATTCGGGATATCTTTCTAATACCTAACTCATAGAAATTTCTTCCCAAATAAGAGAACAGATAAAATTTTTGAGGAAAAAATTACCAAAAAACTAATACACCCCCTTAAAAAAATCAAATTTAATATGGACCAGTTCCATGTTAAAAGGATTTACCAAGTTCTCAGTACAATACACAAAAAAGACCCATATCAATGTGCATCATCATGAACTTTTATAACTCTCTGAGGATAAAGAGAAGTGCCTAAGATCCACAAGAAAATAAAATGCAGGCCATAAAGAGGGCATAAGGCATCAGAATATCGTTGCTCACCTCAAAAGCAATATCAAAACTGAAAGACACTGCCTTCAAAATTCAGAGGGCATGATAAAGATATTTACACACACACAAGGATTCAAACTATTTACCTCCTCTGAACTCCTTTCAAGGGAAAGTACTCTAGTATATATACTGGCAAAATCATGGAGCAAACCAAGAAAAAGGAAGATCGGAGACACAAAACAGGAGATATAACACAGCCCCAGTATGATGACTGTGCTACAGACCTAGACAGTTTGGATTCGAGGTTACAGGAAGTCTCTAAGTACCCAAAGATCACAGCTGTACATGGGTTGCAAATGTGGGGAAATTGGTTCCCTCACTGTTGGAGTGGCTAAGTATGGCCTGGAGTGGTCAGAGTCCCTGCCAACAGCCTCAAGCCTTTAACACCTTCCTCCCATTTCTCACAAAGAACTGTCCAAATATTATTTTTGATATGTCCCATGACACAGAAAATATTGAAAAGCATTCTGATGTTTTATTTTGTTTTGCTTGGGTTGGAGTCTTACTCCATTGTCCAGGCTGGAGTGCAGTGGCTCACACAGCTACCCCAGTGTCCACCTGCTAGGTTCAGTAATCCTTCCACGTCAGCCTTACAAGTAGCCGGAACTACAGGCGTGCACTACCGTACCTGGCTAATTTTTAGATTTATTGTAGAGGTGAGATCTCGCCAAATTACCTAGGCTGTTCTCAAACCCGTGGGCTCAGGCAATCTCCTCACCTTGACCGCCCAAAGTTCTGGGATTACAGCCTTGAGCAACTGCACCCAGCTGATTTTTTTTATTTATTATTATTATTATTATTATTATTATTATTTTGATGTGCTGAAACATTCAGAAGATATGATATTTACCAGGTCAATTGAGAGCATTTGAAAAAGTCATGGATAGTTACTGTGGCAGACACTGAACCAATACCTAAAAGTCATTTGCCATTCCCTTTTGATTTGAGTTCTTTAGGGCTGAGGTTTGAAAACTAAAATGCTGATTTTTCCAAACTCCCTTGTGAGTGCATGTGGTCATGTGACTAAGTTCTGGCCAATGAGATGTGGGTAGAAACAGCTAAGTAGAGCTTCTAGAAACATAGCTAATCATAACCACAAGGATGAGGACACACTAAGGATGGAGGAGCAGGAAGTGGGAGGTAGCCTGAGTCCTTGGTAATGCTGAGGTATCTTGTCCTTATGGTTATAAATAGCTGTTTTGTACCACATAATCAGCAGAAAATTTCTAAAATGGGGGAGGCACATAACATCAGTAAGGGTACCTGATCTCAAATAAGGTGAAGTGGGGACCAAAGGGAGGCCCAAACTTTACCTGTACAATGACCATTTATCTACCTAATCCTCAACTGTACTTCACATCTTTAAAATAAAAAAAGAAAAAATATATATCTAAAATTGACAACTCAAGAAATAGCAATATTAGAAGACTATTTCGAAATATAGAGATAAATATCAGAAGAAACAGATCTCTGTCTGTTATGGCTGTCTCTGAGGTATGGAGAAGAGTGAGAAAATGATCTCTGTTTTTATCTTATATTATTTAGGCTTTTAAAGCTATGTGCATGATAGAAGTTAATTTTAATTCAAAATACCAAAGGTATGAAAAAATTAGATTATAGCATTGAAATGATATGCTGATGTCAAAGGCTCAGAATATAGCCAATGGAATTTGCATAGTCCCCAAGTCATACAGGCTTTTTTAAAAGAATAAAGACTTATTCCATAAATGGATGAAGAGGCACTTAACTAGTTCCTTTGTTAATTCTAGTTTGTGTTATGACTATTGTGAAAATATGAATGTTTAATAAAAACTATTTTAAAATTAATTTTTGTGATATAAGTTGAGCTGTATTTCTACTGTGAGAATGTCATAGTTAGTTCAGGTTGCTGTAACAAATTACCACAGAGTAGGTGGCTTAAACAATAAATATCTATTTCTTACAGCTCTGGAGGCTGGGAATTCCAAGATCAAGGGGTCAGCAGGTCAGTGTCTGTTGAGAACTTGCTTCCTGGTTTGCAAATTGCTGCCTTCTCTTTGTATCCTTACTTGGCAGAAAGCAGGGCAGAGAGAGCAATCTCTTGTATCTCTTTTTACAAGGGCACTAATCCCATTCATGAGGGCTGCACCTTTCTGAATAATTACTTCCCAAAGACCCTACCTCCTAACCATCACATTGGGAGTTAGGATTTCAACATGTGAATTTGGTGGGGTGGCAGTTAAGGGGAAACGTTCAAATAATTAGTTCAAAACAAGAGGAAACAGCAAATAAACTAAGCTGAAAAGTTTTAGTGAAAGATGAGGAACAAGACATCGGTCCAACTTGGTCAAGCTAGAAGCAAGTTTGCTTTCCTCTAGTAATAATTCCAGCATTTCTTAGACTTCTCATTTTCTCATTTTGTGAACCAAAAGTAACTGCAATTTCTAGTTATCCTTTTTTCTTACTTACATTTATGCATCTATAACTTTATCCTTCTCTATTCATTTTAATCTAATAGAACTCTTTAAGTCACACACAATTGACATTTCAACTTACTTCATTTTAGTAAAGTATACATCTTTAGAGCATTGCACACTGAAGGAACTCAATAAATGTATAAAGAAAATTTGACTATGCAGAGTAGATATATATTTAGGCTATTACTTAAGATAATTTTAGACAGTGGAGCACCTCGCCATCTCAGGAGGGGCAGTTGGGTCTCATCTTATCATCAGAACAGAACAAAGTAGAAAAGGGAGGTCAGAATGGGGAAGGGGGTAAGAAGCAGGCAAAACTTGATCCTGGTTTAGGGACAGAGAAAGGCCCAGGGTTTACCTAGGCAGAACCTATTAAAAGGAGTTTAAAGAGAGGGATTGGGCCTAAGGACAATCCCAGGAAAGGGGAGGATTTGGCCATCACTGGAACCCAAATGAGAGCCCACAAAGAGGCATAGTCCACTAAGAATACATCTTTGGATATCCAGGGTCCTAAAGCTAATGCGTTTACTGTTAGTCTTTAGCCATTGTTAGATCTTACTGTTTTATTGCTCTTTAAGAATACAGCAAAATTACTTACCCCATATAGTCAATATAACTAATCCTTAGTAATTATCAAAAACATTTATAGTCATCACTTCATGATTCAGTTTGCCCTTCTCTAGTCCAAATTAAATGAAGTAGAAATTCATGGGACCTTTGCTCATAGGGAAATATTTTAATGCTGTTTAAAGAAAATTAAAAATGTACTCTCTTTTGATAGAAATTTGCATTCTGGTAATATTTGTATCTTTTTTTAATGTCGTGACAAAAAAATGGAGTTGATTTTGAAGAGGAATCATTTTGAATAATTAACCATGAATTACTCTAATTAGCAGAAAATAATTATAGGTTGGACACAAGCTCTTTTGAATGCAGAGGACAGAGTAAAAGACTATTAGAAAAATAATGCCACCTGATAGATGTAGAGATGAATCCAAAAGAGGGTTTTTCTTTGAATTAATCTTCAACTGAGTCATTTTAAATGCCTTCCATTAGAAAACATTCATATTTCCACAAGACAAAAAATATTACCAAGCATATATTATTAGACAGAGAATCTTTAGTGTAATAATTACTGAAGAGTACATCTTTAATGCTTCTTTTTTTTTTTTCCTTTTTTTTTTTGGAGTTGGAGTCTCACTCTGTCACCCAGACTGGAGTGCAGTGGCCACTCCTGGCCACCGCAGCCTCGACCTGCTGGGCTCTGGCGATCCTTCCGCCTCAGCCTTCCAAGTAGCTGGAACTACAGGTGCGCGCTACCATGCCCAGCTAATTTTTGATTTATTGTAGAAATGAGGTCTCACCAAGTTGCCCAGGCGGGTCTCGAACCCGTGGGCTCAGGCAATCCACTCACCTCAGCCTCCCTTAAAAGAGAAAATATAGTTAGACTTGTTCCTTCCATAGCACTTTCTGGATCAGAAGACCAACCTTAGATAGACTCAGTATATATGCTTTAAAAATACTGTAAGTGGAGTTTAACATAATGATATCACTTAGAGAATGTTTTTCAAGTGATTAATATGACAAAGTTGCACTTGTGGCTCCTTTAGGGGAAAGATACGTGGCAGATTCATGAGAAAAGATAACAGACAGGTTCATTTGCAAACTGTTTCTGTTCTGTAAAGATTGTCAGCAGGACCCAAATGAGAGCCCACAAAGAGGTATCTAGTCTACTCAAAGTATGTTTTGGGGCTAAAGTGAGCCTGGGTTTGGGACCCAGGAGACGTGTTCAGATCTCATTGTGCTTATTCAGTTGTTTCTTTATATTTGTACCACGCATCTCGTATGATTGTAACATGGTAAAAATGAAGTGTGAGAGTTAAAAGCAACCATTGCTTTGCTAGACACTGGTGTGGCCATGTGCTCTTTGAGCTATGACTGTCACCATACTTCCTGGCTTTGTCACCTCCTCTACCTTGGGAGTGAATCTTTTCTCTCCCTCTAACTTACTTTTTTTTTTTTTTTTGAATTGGAGTCTCACTCTGTCGCCCAGACTGAAGTGCAGTGGCCACTCCCGGCCACCACAGCCTCGACCTGCTGGGCTCCGGCGATCCTTCCGCCTCAGCCTTCCAAGTAGCCGGAATTACAGGCATGCACTACCACGCCCGGCTGATTTTTGATTTATTGTAGAGATGAGGTCTCGCCTGCCCAGGCAGGTCTCGAACACGCAGGCTCAGGCAATCCACTCACCTCAGCCTCCCAAAGGCGTGGGATTACAGGCTGAGCCACCAAGCCCGGCATCTAACTTACTTTTAAATAAACTACATTTTCTAATCTAAACAAAAATAAAGAAAGTTAAAAGCAACAACAACAAAGTACAGTACTGTTTGGTCAAAATGTAATTTTTGGAAGGGGTGATTGGGAGGAAATGGGGAGATATAGGTCAAAAGATACAAAGTTGAAGATATGTAGAGTGAATTAGGATGAACAAGTCTAGAGGTCTAATGTACAACACAAGAACTATAGGTAATACTGTATTTAGGAATCTTGCTAAGAGAGCAGAATTTAGATACTCTTGCCATAAACACACACACACACACACACACACACACACACACACACACACACACACAGGTAACTACGTAATTTGCCTGACTGTAGTATCCACTTCACTAGTATACCAAAACATCATGTTTTACATCTTAAATATATACAATAAAAGTGAAGTTCTCATATATGTGATTTTTATCAATAAAAAATAGAAACAAGGCATATTTTGCGTATGGTTGAATAAAGCATAACTTATTTTATATAAAATGGTGCCTTATTGCTTTGAAGTATGTTTTTAAGACTGTTGAGAGCTAATTATGCAAGAGTATATCCTTGCAAAGGAATACATAGTGACAATCTGATCACTGGTCACAAATGATCCCTTGGTACATTTCATTGTGCTTTTCCAGATTAGATTCCAATTTTAAGAACAACATTCTGGCTACTTAAATCCTTGCTCTTTTTCTACATTGCTCTCTGTCATAATAAAGAAAGTTGCTTTTTCTGATTATTCAAAAATAATAAATAGGGTAAATTTTATGAACAGATTAAATACATGGTCCCACTTGCTCAAAAAATAATAGCACTCCTTCATCCTTTCATTATACCATTCTCTCTCATCTTCTTTTCATCCCTTCTTACCTGACATATTGAATGAAGCATTATCTTCAGTGAATCTCAATTAAACTATGTGTTGGTTGCCTAGGAGAGAGGAGAAAGGCCCAAGAATCTCCTTTAATCTTTTCCCACTGGCATGAATTCTTATTCGATTAGCTAAAATAGCATTTCAATGTGGGCAGGTTGGACTAGGATTTCAGGGAATCTGTCTAGTGGTTGTAATAGGTGAATTTAAGTTTCCTTTCAACCCTAAAATGTTTTATTTCAAGTATCCCTGTGTAGCCTAGGGGTAACTTGAGAGGAAAAGGAAGGGAGATTACTAACAGAAAGTAAAGTTGCAAGATTGTAGGCAAAAATTACACGTCTCACAGTCTTGCCTCAATCTAAGGGCAAAGGAATAGGTGAGAAAAATGGACCCTGATACAATATCTAGTAAGCCATATACATCCTAACTTTCCAACCCTTACACAGATCCTTACTGAGCAGGGAAAGTGAATTTCACCCAAAACACATAACAGCAACAAAAAAAGACAAGTTTCTTTGGGAGGAGGGTAAGGAAAGAAACTTGTGTATTTGTTCCTTCAGTGATAGGAGGAACTTATCAAATAAGAAGAGCATAGATGCCTCATTCCCAGGGACTATTTAGATTTTCCATGACTTGGAATCTTAAAAACTCAGGCAGCCAAGGAACTGAGCTCAGTCTTGTTAGAGACAGAGTGGACTCATGTCTGGAAAATAAGGGGAGATGACAACAATTTCCCAACCCGTATCCACTGGATCTTACTTCCTGATTTTCAGGAGTCTCTTTCCAGAACCTTCCATTCTGGCTTCTTGAGGCAGATTCCTGAGGATACTCAGGCTCAGGAAAACATGTCTTGCATTTGCCTTGACTGAGGGTCTCTTACCTTCAGTATAACTGAGGGCCCTGGTGTACATGTTGGCCTTGTCAGATTTTACAGAAGTAATCCTGACAGGCATGGTTTGGTATAACTTATAACCATCTGTAAGGACACTCTAGAAATAGACACCATTAATTTGGAGTTTGTAATTATTGTAGATTGGATAGAAACAACTTGTTAAATGGCAACTCCCAGAGGAGGCCAAGGATGTGAGCTGATTCCTGTTCCTGGCCTCTAGGTGAAGTTGCACTAAACTTTTGCTCCTTCTGGAATCCTGGCTATCTGTACCCCTGGGACCACCTGGTAGGCAGTGAAAGGGTAAATGTTATCAGCACCCTCTTCTGCTGGAACTGAAACTCAACACATAATATTCTTGGAAGACAGAAAATGAATGATAAGAATTCTGATAATCTGGCTTGAATGTTTTTATTGTAAATTTAGAGAAACAATTAAGTTTAAGGGAACATGTAAGATATCACAAAAGAATTAGTGGTTACTAAGGACTGATCATCCATTACTGATGCACATATGTTTCCAGGTCTGCTTTAATGTTTAAAATAGAATAATATTAATAGCTTTCATTCACATATTAAAATCAGACTAATACCTTTAGTGCAATTGATCCTCTATATTGGCTCACAATACACATATAATGTATAAAAAAACCAGATCAAATTGTTTCTCACAAATTCTTAATTAATGGAGTCTGAATCAAGATTCATGGGATTTGTTTAGTTAGTTGTCTCACTTTATGTAAGTTTGCTATACAGTCATGCAATGCATGATGTTGTTCTGAAAAATGACAAACAGCATATTCATTGATGATAATGAAACTAAAACATTCCTATCACCTAGTGACATCGTAGCTGTTGTAAAGTCATAGTGAACACATTAGTCGCATGTTTGTGGTGATGCTGGTGTAAACAAACCTATTGCATGGGCAGTCATATAAAAGTGAATTATAGCACATATAGTAATGTATAACACATAATACTTGATAATATTGATAAATGACTTATTCATTTATGTATTTCCTTTACTATACTTTTTATTATTATTTTATCATGTATGTCTTTGACTTATTAAAAAAGTTAACTGTAAAGCAGCCTCAGAGAGGCCCTTCAGGAGATAGTCCAGAAGAAGGCATTGGTTGTCATAGGAGAAGACAGTTACAGCTCCATGCATGTTACTGCCCGTGAAGATCTTCCAGTGGGACAAGATGTGGAGGTAGAAGACAGTGATATTGATGATCCTGATCCTGGGTAGGCCTAGGCTGATGTGTGTTTGCACCTTCATTTTTTTTTTTTTTTTTTAGTGAGAAAGCAGGATTTATTGAGGATGGAAAAGCTCCCACAGTGGGAGGGGACCCGAAGGGGTTGCCCATTTGTGTCTTCATTTTTAACTAAAATAGTGATTAAAAAGTAACAATAACTAAATGTTTTTAATAGAAAAAATTTATAGAATAAGGATATAAAGAAAGAAAATATTCTTGAATGGCTATACAACATATTTGTATTTTATGTGCTTATTATAAAATAGTCAAAAGTTAAAAAATTAAAAAGCTTATAAAGTGAAATTGTTATAGTAAGCTAAGGTTAATTTATAATTGAAGAAAGAAAAAATAAGTTTTCATAAATGTAGCGTAGCCTAAGTGTACAGCATTTATAAACTCTACAGTAGTGGACAGTCACATCCAAGGCCTTCACAATTTTCACTCACCACTCACTCACTGACTCACCCAGAGCAATTTCCAGTCCTGCAAGCTCCATTCATGGTAAGTGACCTCAGCTATCCTTCCGCCTCAGCTTTCCAAGTAGCTGGAACTACAGGCATGCGTACCATGCCTGGCTAATGTTTTGATTTATTGTAGAGATGAGGTCTTGCCAAGTTGCCCAGGCTGTTCTTGAACCCATGAGCTCAGGCAATCCTCTCATCCTCTCACCTCGGCCTCCCAAAGTGCTGGTATTACAGGCTTGAGCCACCGTGCCTGAGCCTATGGGAAAATGGCCCCATTTTCTTCTATACTGTATTTTTACTCCTTTTCTATGTTTAGACATGTTTAGATGCACTGTACTTAAAACTGTGTTACAATTGCCTACAGTATTCAGTGCCATCACATGCTGTACTGGTTTGCAGCCTAGGAGCAAAAGGCTGGACTGTACTACATACCAAGGTGCTTAGTAGACTATACCATCTAGATTTCTGTATGCTCTGTGATGTTCACATTACAAACATTGGCTAACAACATGTTTCTCAATGTATTTCTGTCATTAAGCAGTGTATAACTGTATTTAAATATTGTAAACATGGGCTATATTTTTACAATCTGTTCATATAGCTCATTTTTTAAAAGAAAACTTTTTTTATCTCTCATGATCTAGTCAACATAACTTTATAATCTATTTCAGATATATCATTACTAAGTTGAAAATTATTTTTGCCATATGTTAACCACATTCAGTTTGGAACTATTTATGGAATATTTAGTATGTATAAAGCTTAGTGATAGCCACTGCAAAAGCACAAAGATGGAGAGGAGATAATACACACATATAATGAGACCCCAATACTGAATAAGGTAAATAAGGTAAATGTCATATATATATGACATATATAAATATCATATACATTTACCTTATATATATATATGATTCTCTCTCTCTCTCTCTCTCTCTCTCTCTCTCTATATATATATATATATATATATATATATATATATATGAAAAGGGCAGAGAAATAATAATATCCAGTCCTTTGCAGCATGGGTACAACTAGATCCATCATCCTGAGTGAATTATCACAAAAACAGAAAACTGAATACCATATGTTCTCCCTAATAAGTGGAAGCTAAACACTGTATGCACATGCACACAAGCATAGGAACAGCCAATACTGGGGCACTTTATGGGGATGAGAGGGAGGAGAATAAGGGTTTAAAACTACCCACTGGAGACCAGGCTCAAGCCTGTAATGCCAGAACTTTAGGAGACCAAAGCAAATGGCTTGCCCGAGTCCAGGGGGTTTAAGACCAGCCTGGGCAACTTGGTGAGACCTTATTTCTACAGTAAATCAAAAAATTAACCGGGCATGGTGGTGCATGCCCGTAGTTCCAGCTATTTGGAAGACTAAGGCAGAAAGATCGCCTGGGCCCAGCAGGTAGACACTGGGGTGGCCATGAGCACTGCACTCCAGCCTGGGCAACAGAGTGAGACTCCAACTCAAAACAAAAAACAAAAAAAAACACTACTCACTGGGTACTATGTCTACCCCCTGGGTGATGGGCTTAATAGAAGCTCAACACTCACTGCCACTCAATATGCCTATGTAACAAGCCTGTACATGTAACCCTTAACTAAAAAAAAAAATAATAAAGTTTTCCCCATTTTTTCTAATGCTTTCTGAATTACCTAATCTCCCTGGGGGCTGCTATAAATTCACAAGGCGGTGTCCAACATTTTTTGAAAAATTGTGATCTGTAACATTTTTTTATTGGTTCATATTTCTACATATTTATGGGGGTACATATGATCTCTAAAGATTTAAGTCATAATATTATTGAAATTGAAAAACAATTTTCAAATTTAAACAAAAATACTAAGAATTGTCTGAAAACTTTGGAGAAGACCATGTATGTACAGGTGAACATGAGCATGTATCTCTCACCTGCAGGGACCCATCTGGAGAGGACGTGCCATTCTAGGGACAGAAGACCCTTAGGTTAGCGGGTAGGAGTCAGGCCAGTGAGAGATGTAAATTCATTTTAGTTTATAATTCACTTTCACATATTGTTTGAAATTTTATACTCAGGGAAAAAAGTCTTCTGATATATGCTTATGAACAGATTGACAAAAGTAATATGCAAATGTATTTATTAATTTAAAAGTGCATTCATTGTTTTCAATTTCATAGTAAACCAATTAGATGAAAAATTGATTAATATGGTAAACAATAACAAATACGTTCATGAAAAACAAGTAGTTTGATGAGCTCTTGAAGCATGAGTAGGATGTTAGTAGGCGATGCTGGGAAGAAATATGCATGAGGAGAAATTAGAACATAGAGACAGGATACACATAGTAAATTCATGGACGAGGCACTCCAGTGTAATCATAGCACGGGATCAACTCTGTGGTATGTTTCTTCAGACTTCTGGAATGTTTGGTTCTGTAGTTTGGCTTAGTGCAGCAGTCATTCCTTGAATACCCACCAAGTGACAAACACTGTGCCAAGGCAGGGGAATAAAAGATGAAAAGGAACCCACGCCCTTGGCCCTCAGATCACTTACAGTGGGGCAAATCCTATAAAGTGACAGTTCTTGGAGATATGCCTGGCATGCTGTTGGACCGAGAGACACCCCTAACACAGCCTGTGGAGTCAGTCAAGACTTTCTCAAAGCGGATTGGTTAAACTCAGACTAGATGGACAAGCAGGAGTTAGGTGAAAAGCAGAAGCAAAGGTGTTAAGGGCATAGGGAGAAAAACGTAAATAAAAGCACAACATGTGAAACAGCATTTGAGTTTAGGAACTGTCTTTACTGCTGCCTCCGAGTTTTGTATGTTTCTGTGCTTTTTGATGTGATACTGAGATAGAAATATACTTACATGGCTTTTATTGTAGATCCATACTCTAACTTTAGAGTTACAATGGTGTTGCATTTTCAGAATACCTACATGCTTGTGTTAAGTGTCTTGTCTTTTTTCTACCACATGATTATTTTGTAATTAAACAGTGCCTGTATTTCATGTTCTCTGAATTTCCTTATCTTGACTTAATAAACTCCACAATTGTATATTATTGGGCAATATACTCAAGAGGTATACGAATGCCCAACAATGAGATATTTGCAGCTTTCCCACCTTCTTGTTTTGAGAAGAAAATCAATTGCCTCATAAGTGAGTATAATTCATACAACTCTCTTAGTATCATATGCTTCTCGGTCCTAAATTTTTTGTGTTCTTACTACCAATACCTGGAGTCTCATGTAGTTGTGTGTCCCTTTTTTTGTGTGTGTGTGAGTTGGAGTCTTACTCCATCGCCCAGGTTGGAGTGCAGTGCACATTCATGGCCACCGCGGCATCAGCTTGCTGGGCTCAAGCAATCCACTCGCCTCCGCTTCCCAAAATGTTGGGATTACAGGTTGAGCCTCCAAGCCCGGCCAGTATGTCCCCCTTTTATTAACAACACTGATAACTAAATATATGAAGAGGAAAAATGTTCTTCCTGGACTACAGTCCTGTTTTCTCTACCCTGGTCTAATAATTCTTTATCTTTGAAATAAGTTTTAAGAAAATAAAATTTAAGTCAAGACTGTCATTTTAACATATAGACCTTTCTACAATATGGACACGTATGACTAAATATACTAGTTCAGCCCATGATGGTCCCGCATATATAAATAGCATGTGTAACACCAGGGTTTCACTCACTACTCAGTTTTGTGGCAACTGTGAGTCACTGTGGAACCTCAGTTTTTGTGGTTTCTCATTTGTGGAGTTCTGCTCAGCTATAATGAAAGCAAAAGATGTGAAATCAGAAACCACTGAAAATGTATCTGTAAGAGTGAAGCCTTCTATTCTCCGGCTAAATTCTTTCATTATGCTATTTATTTCAACTTTAAGGCAACAAAAAACACGTAAGTCATTTGAAATGGTGTCTATACTCACCAAATAAAACAGAAAATTAAAGATATGAATAATTTAAGTTTGAAATGCTTTCCTTCAGTTATCAAGATGTTTGAGTTCTGACATGTTTGAATAGTTGCCTGATACTCAACTCCCACATGTATATATAGTAAAAGAGGAAAAACAAAACCTTTGACGTGTTCATATTTTCCTCTTATGTCAACATGGGTATGTCATAATATTTTTTGTTTTATGGGACTCATTTCTAGTTGATGCAGAATTTTAAAGTGAAGATAATCACAATAATTAAGGAGTAAATGTATAAATGAGGGCCTGATTCGAGTTATTTAATTAACAGAGATTCGTGGAAATTTGGCAACTGGAGGATTAAATATGGATTTTAATCTAATCTGTTTCTGTACTTTTTAGTTCTCCTAAACTATCTATCACCAAATAAAAGGCAACAGGAAAGAATTAGAAATTTATTTTTTAAAAGAATCAGCAAGCTATTTCCTGTTCCTCCATGGCCTGTGTAGTCTAGTACTCCTGCTCAGGGAAGTTCTTAGAGATAATTCTTGTGAATCTTTTCCATGTAGGGGAAGTGAGGAGATGGAGAAAAATGGCTCTTGTCCCCAAATAGAGCCCCAGTGGTGATGGTGTTAATCTATACAGGACAGACCCATCCTCTAGTGTGAAAGGGAACCCTGGGTTTCCCAGGATCAGTCACTGCCTTTTATCCCCTATTAGCCAGGTAAACAAGCTTAATGACAGGAACTGAACACACCTTCCATTCCAGCTGAGGGAAACGGGCTCCCAACCACCATTTCTTTCAGCATGTCTTTGACAAATCTTTATTCTCACTGCTGCAATACCCTCTTCACCCCTAAAGAGTATCAAACTGAATTTCCAGATTCAAGCCTAAATCCCTTCAATTTACTTCCAGTGATCTTCCTTAATCATTGCTTTTACCATATTCTTATTCTGCATTCTGCTTCCTACAACTGGAGAGAACTAATACCTACTTAGGGCCAAATGAACCAGCTGATCTATGCTTCCAAACTGAAAGAAGCATTTTCAGGTGATGTGCTGGGTCACTGTACCGGCCCCAACAAAGCATGTTGGGAGAACCTCTTTTTGATGGAGATGAGCCAACTTGTCTTCCCTGAATACACAAAAATTACAATAGAGGAAGTGGGGCAGTGAGATAATGCATGCTAGTTTGAACATTAAATCTGAAGTGCAAGGCATTCATCTTGGCAAAATTGTCTAGAATTGCAAATAAGGACTTGGAGCTTATCAGGGAGGTCTGGGGCAAGAGAGTCCTCAGGGATGCTTAAGGGTTTACGTGATGGGAGGTGACGACATGGTCAAGGATGGCTTCGTAGAATTAAGAGGAGAGGGTTTTGGATAGATGGAGGAGAAGCTAAGGGAACTTATTAAACAGGGAGGCAGACAACCAGAAGAAAAGAGTGCAAGGAAACAAGGGAGGAAAGAGTTTCAGGAAAGAAGTGGCATTCATTGGGTTAATTCCCAGAGAAGCCAAGTTAGATTAAGACTAAAAAGTGTGCATTTAATTGGGCCAAATAGATCACCGTAACTAGAAGAAAATATATTCAGCAGCAAAGCCCACCCTTTTCCAGAAGCTTGTTGGAGAAGAACAGGAAACCACACAGTAAGTAGTGGGAGATAAGGCAGAGACCCACGAAAGATAACTGAGATGGCAGTGACTAGAATGACACAGTCAAGTGGCTTTCAGGAAGATTAATCAGGGAAAATGGAAAGAATGACAGCTTGGGCTTCTTAGGCAAATGAGGTTGACAATAATACAAAGAGAGGCCCTTTAATTCCTAAATCTTCCTTTCCATCTTTATCTCATACTTAGCTCCAAACAAAAACATGTCTTTACATTCTTTGTCAGTATTTCTGCGTATCAAATATTTGGCTCTTCACAACCCCCTAGGGGCCTCAGGCTGTTCTGTGCTGTCTTCGAGTCCCTTTCCTCCTTTCCCCAGCCATCAGCTTCTTCCTTGCCCAGATGTGTTCTCCCACTGGTCTCCCATTCGGCCGGTGTGCACAGGCCCTGCCAGATGGACACTTCCACTTTATATACACACTTGGCTGATATTTCTTACTACTTTCTTTAGTTTCTGCTTTCCTTTGCTAATAAATTCCAATTTCTTTTCCACTCTGCCCTTATCTCTTCTAGGTTGCCTTTTTTTAAGCCTTCTTTCCCATTTCCTTCACATTATTCCATCTTGCTATCTGATTCCCTGAACACTCGTCCCCTGGTGATTTCTGACAACTTTAAAAATCACCTTTCTGAGGCTCTCACTTCTCTTCTCTTGTTCTTTAAAAATATTTGACTGCCATATCTCATGAATGAATAGAAATAGGGAAGCAAGTTAATGTCCCTTTAATATTTTCATTCAGATTACCTTCCTCTTGACCAAATATTGCATTTAATGCTCATAATTCAAAATGTTTCAACAGTGTGGTTGTGGTTTTTTTCTTATTTTGCTTTTTGTCAAAACTCAGGATAGGTCTTCATATAAATGTACAGAAAAGAGTTTGCCTGGAGAATATGATTTGAAGAATGTCCTGTGATCAGTAGCTGTTCACAGTTACTTAAGTACCTACTATTATTTTTAGATTGAATTGAGAACTTCTAGAATGCTAAAATAGTTCCTTAAGCCAGCTGGAGCCATTAAAACTCACACAGGGTTATGTTTGCAAAGGAGAGTGGGAAGGCATTCGGTTTGATTGAGGTAAGGGTAAGAATAACCCAGGACCAAGGCAGCTTCCCAAAATGCACAAACCCTGGGGCCACAAGTGAAAGGCTGGGAGCAACTAACATCAGCAGAAATACTTCAGGTGTCTACTAGGGGAAGGGGAGGGTGATGCTAACATCAGGAAAGGATGTTGAAGTGAGACAAGATCAGATGAAAATGAACTCTGATATCATTGTTTTGCCTCAACAAAAAAGTCTATCTGGGACCAGATGTGGTAGCTCATGCCCATAATCCTAGCACTTTTGGAGGCAGAACTGAGAGGATCACTTGAGGCCAGAAGTTTAGGAAAAGCCTGGGCAACATAGTGAGACCTCATCTCTACAAAAAAGTTAGCCAGATGTGGTGTTGCACACCTGTAGTCCCAGGTACTCAGGAGGCTGAGTCAGAAGGATTGCCTGAGCCAAAGAAGTCAAGGCTGTGGTGAGCCGTGTTCATTTCACTGTACTCTAGCCTAGGCAACGGAATGAAACTCTTAACCTCCCACCTCAAAAAAAAGAGTATGCCCGCGAGTTCGAGACCCGCTTGGGCAACTTGGTGAGACCTCATCTCTACAATAAATCAAAAAATTAGCCAGGCGTGGTAGTGCGCACCTGTAGTTCCCGCTACTTGGAAGGCTGAGGCGGAAGGATCACTGGAGCCCAGCAGGTCGAGGCTACGGTGGCCGGGAGCAGCCACTGCACTCCAGTCTGAGCGATGGAGTGAGACTCCAACTCAAAGAAAAAAAAAAAGAATATATTTTGAAGGGTTTCCTTTTGGTTATTTTTTAAAGTTTTATTTACAATGGTTGTCTCATTCACATTAGCAGTAGGAGGGATTAATTAAAGAGATATTTAGTAGATAAAACCAATAGGACTTGTTTATCAGGCAAAATAAAAAAAAGTTGTGATGCCCAAATTTCTGATATGACTACTGGATGAAAAATGCTGTCATTCATTGAGATAGAGAACAACAAAGAAAATGCCTTTTGTAGGAAGAGGTCCTATGAAACACAGGAGTCAAACAAAGTAGGTTAAAATCCTATCTCTTTGGTCAAATTACTTAATCTTAGAGTGCTTCAATTTCCTTATTTGTGAGTTGGGGTAATAGTACTTATTTCTTAGAGCTATTGATAGAACTAGATGAGATAATATATATAATGTATTTTTCATAGTAATCTGGACCATAGAAGTACTTGTAATAATTAATGTGATTAATGTTATTTAAAACTCTGTGGAGGTGATAGTTCTCCATTGTGTTTTTACATCTTGAGATAACTTTTGTCCCAGACTATCTTGGATTTTTGCATAGCAAATAGCCTCAGAAGACAGAGTTCCTACCCTGTTCCCTCAGGGTAGAAAGCAGATTTGTTTCTCTACTGGGGTATAAAGATAGTGGCTCTTTCCTGGGCAAAGGTTGGCCTGGTTTGCCAGTGACCCCCTAATAAGATTGGATTTCCCAAATTTGAGGTTCCTTAGTTGTGACACAAAGGGTAGCTTCCACCTGGGCCACTCTGCATTGCTCCCATGGGACTGAGGAGTAGGCGAGCGAGGGTACCCATGGTGAACCTGAAGCTCTCATAGCCACAGTGCTGTGGGAAATTAAGGTCTCTGCTTCTCTTCTAAGAGCCTCACGCCAGAATTTGTGAAACCATGGCAGACTTTCTTGTTAGCTTGCAAGCAGGGTAAAAATCTCAGACCCTTCACATTCCTTGATGGAGTTGTCTCTTAAATGTAGATGTGTCTACTGTAAAGCCTTGATGCTGTTGCTTTGTAAGACACTATTTCCCAGTCTTGACATTGAACACTTTTCATAATTCTAATTGTGGACAATATATAAATAGAAGTTCGTGAGACAAGAGTGTTTACTTTTACTTTGAATAATTCAATTATTTTGCTTATTGGATGAGGAAAAGTTTGAGGAACTCAAAGTTGCTTTGTGTTTTAAAATTTTTTTCTTTCAGTCACAGACCCATGGGGAGACAAATGTGTGTTGTACAAATTCTTATTATCTAATAAATATTAAGTATCATAAGTATAAGTTGAAACATACAAAGATATTTTTAGTATTAAAATGCAATCATTGAATAGAAAACAAAGATTAAGGTAGCCATTGGGTAGCAAATGCCACCTAGGTATTAATGCAGAGAAACGTCATGTATTTAAGTGTCAGATCATCTCTCACTTGGTTACCCGATGTTTATTCAGGTATGGGCACATAATTTCTAAAAGGCACCAATTTTGTGTATGTATGTATGTATAAAACATGTAATTACATCTCAAAACATAGTGAGGGATGTGTTTTGTGAGGAAATATGATGATACAGAAACTAAAGAAGATGAAAAATGTTCACTTGGATCAAGTATGAGCAGATATGTAGATAACATCCAGGGAGCAGTGTTTGTAAACTAAAAAAAGAAAGGGAGGGAATGCAAAGATAGGAAAAAAATGAGTTGTAGATAGGCTCAAGATGGCAAACATACAGGAAATGGGTCTTACTTTAATAGTCTAAGACAAGAATCAGATAGAAGGAAAAGTAAAAGATCCAGTGTGGCTAGGTGCAGTGTCTCACGCCTGTAATCCCAGCACTTTGGGAGACCGAGGCAAAAGGATTCCTTGAGCTCAGGGGTTTGAGACCAGCCTGTGTGACATAGCAAGACCTTGTCTCTCAAAAAAAAAACCCAAAAAACAAAAAACTAACTGGGTATGGTGGCACATGCCTATAGTCCAAGCTACTTTGGAGGCTGAGGTGAAAGGATAGCCTGAGCTTAGTAGGTCAGGGCTGCAGTGAGCCATGACTATGACACTGCCCTCTAGCCTGGGTGATGGAGTGAGAACCCCCAACTCAAAAAATAATAATATCTAGTGTATTTCAACAGAGGAAGCTGGAAATACTGTACAGGATGGAAAGAAATCAGGCCGTCAGCAGGCAAGGCTTCCTGGAACAAGGAGCACTAACCATGTGGATGGAGGAAGTGGCCAGTATGACTTGAGAGCTTAATCCAAAAGCCCAGAGGGGTGACTTGGAAGCCTATGCACTTTAGGTTTCCAAACACCAGAAGACAATAGCTCATACCAGTTAAAAGGAAGAAAACAGGAAGAAAACTACAAAGAGTTTGGGAAACCAAAATGCCAATGATATGTGGGGAAACTTCCATGTCTTTGAGTCATTGGCACCAAGCAGAGGCAGTTTGTGTTCTTAAACCACTGGTGTCACCTTTTGTGGCAGAGCTGAAACCTGAGCTAAATGAAATGAATGTGAAATTACATTCATTGTGTTTCTAAACTGTACTTCGTTTGAAGACTTAGTTGTTCTCTTGGGGCATCTCTAAAGAAAGCACAAGGAGGTGGAAAAATAATCCACTGAGAAGGCTGGAGAAAATGGAAGCCAGGAACTTAGATTTGGATCTTTGTCGACCATATTTTTCCCTCTTATTCCTGGGAGGTGGTAAACAAGAAGGGGCAGTTATGAAATTTGCTTAGTTTTGGAGACACGGCCAATATCTAAAACACTATCGTGTATAAAATAATTAAAATATCAGGCATTTTTTTCACTTATGCACTACATCTCTGCTTATTATTCTGTTAGATAAAACCTCTTGTCATGATACTCCAGGCAAAGCCCTTAACAGGGAAACTAACTCCACACCCTAGACCTAATTTTTAATATAGTTTCCTCTTTGATCTGCTGCATCTCCATATTTAATTATGAGGTCTGACTTGGTGCCATTGTATCTTTTTTCTCTTCTTGCTCTTTCTGTAGTTTGTTAAAAAAAAAAATAGAAAAGAAAGAAGAATTCTCTGTTTCTTTAAAAGCAAGCTCATTTTTAGTTAGTTCATTGAAAGGTGTCACCTTCTGCTTCTTGTTGCTTCTTGGGTCCTTTTATTCTTTGTCTCCTGAACTGACACAATTACCACCCCTACATTCTGCAAATATAGCTTGCAGAGTGGGTTTCCTAAGAATATGATTTTCAAAAGTGCCAGACATAAGAATGACTCGAAAGCCATTTGATGAGTTCTCCGTTCTATCTCCTCATTTGCCTCCTTCCCAAAGAGATTTTTGATTTTTGCCTGGAACATGCTTATCAGCTTGAAGGTATGCAGCATCATTATGTTATGAAGATTTCCTTCTGCGGCAGCGAGTGCACTAACCTTGAATGAAGCAGTTGCTAATCATGTTGCACTAAGCAAATAAAAGTCAGGAGCGACCTAATCTTGCTTGCCTAATATCAGTTTCTGCAGACTTCAAGTGTAATGTTCTAATCACTGGCGCAAAACAGCCAATTAATTTGCTTTCCCTACGTGTTTTTACTGGCCAGGATGCTTAGGGGAGCGGTGCGCTCGGTCATCATCATGCTCCACAAAGGCAGGAAATGTTCCCTTTGAGCTTCCAATCATTAGGCCAGCTGAAGTGAAGACAAGCCCATTGACAAGTGAGAATGGCAATAATTTATTTTCTATTGATGGGTTGTGACAAATCATGTCGAAGCAGTGACTGCATACTGTGGGGCTCCGCGAAGGAAGACTGTGATGGGCAAAGATGAAACCCTTCACAGCTCATTTAGTCCAAATGTAGCCACCTGGGTGGTGAATCGGTTCAACATCCCAGCCCAGGCATTCCAGCACAAAATTAGATCGCTAACAGGCAGGGCATATAGGGGTTCCTAGGAGGCATTAATCAACAGAGTTGAGCTGTCAAAATGCAGAGTCTGAAATTAAGAAACACCAAAAGGATGAAAATGTGGCAATGCTGTCAAAAAAATCAAGAACGTGATTTCTCCTGCAGGAATAGCCACCATTAAAAAAAAAAAATACTTAGAAGAAAAACGAACTGTAAAGGGGTAAAGAGAGACACTGCCCCTGCTGAAAATTTTTGTAAGATTTTTACACATGTTAATTAGTAAAAGCAGCATGAAGATTTATGTAAACATGAGCACACCCCCTTTCAGTTTAAAATTGACAGGTCAGATTACAGATAGGTCCTCCCTGCCGCCCCACAGCATAGTTCATCTCCTATTTAAATTTCTTTTTTATACAGACCTACTGATATGCAGAGCATTTGATGTCTCATGCTCTTCTAAATATCAACACTTCAAACTCAGCAGACTTCTTGGGCTGGCATAGCTTATGTTCTGAACACTGTTTTTGGTAGAATAGAGATTTCTAGAATCTGAAGGTATGGACTGTTCATGTGTGTGTGTATGTTTATGTGATTAAATTTTATCAATATGGTTTTCTTTGAAGGACCTGTCATCTATTTTCATGTTATGAAAAACATTTAATGCCATAAACAAATCCGAATAGCCAGAGTTTCTGAAACTAACCAAATTTTTCCTGAGCAAAAACATGCAAAGATTCTATTACCTAAAAATATAAAGTCTAAATTCTGAAAAATTACTCTCCAAGCCCCACTGGGGTTTTTCTGAAAGTGTGGTCTATGAACCACAAACATCAGAATGATCTAGAGCTCTCAATGAAAATGTGGAGGCACAGACCTCAGATCTACCTCAGATCTACCGCAGACAAATCTTTGGGATGGGCCTGAGAACTAGCATGTTGATAGGATCCCCAGAGTAATTCTGAATTACAGCAACATTTGAAAACTACTTTTTCTTACATGAGTAAGTCCTGGCCCATTATCAAGTTCAAACACTTGCTTCTTTCCACCACTGTCTAACACGTCCCTCTCTCGGACAAGCTGTGCTCAGTTTGTTCACACACACTCAAACACACCCACATTTCCATGCCTTGAATCATGCTGTTTTCTTGATCTAGAATGCCTCCCCCTCCCCCAGCCCTATCCCATCTTTCCCATCCTCTGAGATTCAACTAAAATGCTCACTCCTACACAAAACCTTCTCCATAAGTCTCAACTAGGTGTAAGTACTCCAACCTCTGTGCCAGCCTAAACTTTTTTCTTTTTATGAGTCAGGATCTAACACAGCTCACCATAACCTCAACCGCCTGGGCTCAGGCAATCCTTTTGCCCCTGCCTCTTGAATAGGTGAGACTACAGGCACATGCTACTACACCCCACTATTTATTTAAATTTTTTGTAGAGATGAGGTCTCCCTAGGTTACCTAGGCTGGTCTCGAATTCCTGGGCTCAAGCATTCTTCCTGCTTTAGCCTCCCAAAGTGCTGGGATTATAGATGTGAGCCACCATGCCTACACATGCTGGTACAGCCTTTCGTTTGTACTTTTTGTAGTGTTGTCTCCTTGCCTTCCATTGCAGTTACCTGTATATTTTATTTATCTCCCAGTTACTGCTTCTGAATATCAACACTTCACTCTTTCCAGCAATGTCTTATATGTCTGTCACTATCTCATAGCACCTAACTCATTGCCTTGCACTATATGTGCAGGGAATGCTTGTAGAATTTAACTGTTGAATAATAGATGTTAGTTCATTCAAACCTAAGTTTTACACTTGAAGGAGTTAAGTGTTCTCTCTTTATGCGAAGGATTTTCATTAGAATCTTGGAGTGGATCTCCCTATGAGCAAAAATAAACGAAGTCTGTTATTTTGTTTATTTGTTTGTTTTACTTATCTATAGTTAGTCTGAAATGTTATTCTGCTTTATATTTTCGAAATTAGTTTAATGATATTTTCCCTGAAAGAATATTTGTTAATATTCTAAGTCTTCAGCTGAAACAGATATGTAAAATATATTAATTATGCTGGAAAAATACATTATATTACAGTATGCTACTGCGTACCATTTGCAAATATTTCAGACATTCATTTTTTTAAGAAAAAAACCAGGAACTATATGCTCTAAAATATTTGATATCTTTGTATGATGATTAGCTAACAACCAATGGCTACAATTGTTTAACTGTGTCTAATTGAAGACTCATATCATAGTCCGTAACCTAGCACAAAGCGTGGGAACCATAGTTTGGCTTTTAATACATAACCTAAGGAACAAATTCAGCCTGATTGTAAGGCAAGACGTGTTTTACCTTGAGCCCCCCATACTCTGGAAAGACAGGAAAGATTAGAAAGATAAATGGAGAAATGCTATCAGTTTTATCATTCTTGAAAGTAGTATGGGGGGAGGGGGTGGGGATGGGGGAAAAAAAGAAAGTAGTATGTTTCCTCGATCCATGTTGTAATTGTTTATAAAACCTCTTTTTACCTATGATATTGCTGTGTGTTTAGACACTACAGAAACATTGGGGAAAAAATGTCTGCAGGATACTTGAGAATATTATACTTGAAAAAATAAAATAATCCAAGCCAATGCAAGTCGAACCTGTTCTAATCACAAGAATAGTTCTTTATCTGCCTCAGTCTTCATGACATTCTTGACGAGGAGCTGGCACTGAGTGCCAAAGATCATTCAAGCAGACTAGCACCAGGGCAGAGCTGTTTGGGAAAGTATCCCTTCGAAAAGAAAGTGATAGGTAAACTTACCTCTCTTTGATATGTGGAGTTGCTTTAGGACTGGTGTAAAAAATGCTTTGTGGTGACCATATGTTTCATAAATGTTTCTGTTGCAGTTTACCCATCTCGGTGGATTCTGCTTTAACTCGGCTGATAATTATAATAGAAGAGAGCATGATATTGCATTTTTACTTATATTAGAGTTCTTGGACATGGGCACCCAGAGAGCCCCTAAATATAACTAAAGCCTAATTAGGAGAAAAGAACATTGCTGGCTCCATTTCTGAATTGGAGAGTAAAAGAAACACAATAATCCCTAATATAACAACATAAAATCACTTCAAAATAAATAACTAAAAATGATACTGATTTTGAAATAGACTTTCCACCTCTCCAAACAAAAAAGAATAGCAATGTGGTATTTGCTATAGAATGTGATCTTCTGCCAATTCCTCCATTCCAGAAGTGTGTAAGCCCCAAAACTACTCTCACAACAGTCCGTGTCACTTGAGGATGGAAGGAGAGAAAGGTTAGTCCATAAATGGTTGATGTAAAGTGATGAGACTTTAATGGGAAACTGAAAGCCCATGGCAGAAAAGCACTGAGAAAGGGAAATAATGAAAAGAAACTGTGGTATGAGTTTCAGGAAACCTTTGATGTGTGAGGAATATTTGGGCATTGGACTAAAGGTTCTCAGTGATGACCTCATGAGATTCATGAAACAAGAATTAGAAGAACTCTTGAAGAAGATAATAAGAATACACATATCAAAGGAAGGCTTCTTTGAAGAAGCCAAGCAGTATAAATAAACAAAAACCAACCTGTTCTTTAGAAGGTATTCTGCCTACCCCATCAGCAGAAGAAAATCAACTTTAGTCTGTGCATAAAATCTGAAAGAAAAAGGGACTGTAATCAAAAGGCAGATGAGGAGGATACATCTGTGGAGCTATGGCTCAGAGAAACACAGGAGGTATTCAAAAATAGCTCTCTAGAGACTTCGATGAGTTACAGACAACATGACCTCTAGAAAACAATCTTAAAAAAAATCAGAAACAGGCCAGGCATGGTGGCTCAAGCCTGTAATCCCAGCACTCTGGGAGACCGAGGCGGGAGGATTGCCTGAGCCCAGGGGTTCGTGACCAGCCTGGGTAACTTGGCAAGACCTTGTCTCTATAATAAATCAAAAAAATTAGCCAGGTGTGGTAGCACGCACCTGTAGTTCCAGTTACTTGAAAGGCTGAGGCGGAGGAATCGCCAGAGCCCAGCAGGTCAACACTGGGGTGGCCATGAGCATGTCACCGCCCTCCAGCCTGAGCAACAAAGAGTGAGACTTCAACTCAAAAAAAAAAAAAAAAAAGGCAATAAAAATTAGAAGATATATCCTCCTAGAAAACAAAGTCATAGAGGCTAGAATTGTGAAATAAAGACAAAGAAGATCAATTCCACAAAACAAATTAGGCAAAAAGAACTATATAATAATTATTATAGAGAAAATGATAGATGTGGCAGAGAGAAAAAGGATCACCAACAATCACTAAATTAGTTTCTGAAGAAAATAGCAGAATGAATAGAACAAAAACAGTCTAACATGTAAGAAAACTTTCCTGAAGAAAGATTTGATCTGTGTATTGCAAGTTCCCTTTATATCTGAGAAAAACTTAATACAAAATAGTCAAAACCAAAACATATGCTAATACAATTTCTGCTTTCTAAGGATAAATGTATACGGTATCCTAGCTGAAAAAGCAATGGGAAAATCAGGTGTGCCTTAAGTTTTTTCAAAGCAACACTTACTACAGATAACAGTGGATCCCTGGCAAGGTTTCAAGGGCTAGAAAATATGATCCAAAATAGAAAGATGATGTTTTCAAGCAGGTGAGAGCTTATGGTGATTATAGCATTCATGATGATTATGATTGGCAAGAGAAGAATCAAAGTAAAACACCATATAAAAAAATCTAAGATTAAACAATAATGGAAATCATGGTTAAATGTTATAAATCTTGAGAGTATAAAAATAATTACACACATGTATCAACTACTGAAATGTGGAAAAAAAGGGATGTGGTGGGAGGCACCATTGATGTTTTAGCATCTTCTGCCATCAGCCCTCAAGAGATGCTGTTTTATGCACTAACATTGGCCACTTAGAGTTCTGTCATGGTGACTTTTTTTAAAAATTGCATTTAAGAGAATTGTAAAAGAACTCTAACAACTCATAGTAAGGAAATTTTCTCTGAAGTCCCCCAATTTTTCTCTCTCACTTCATTTCTTTCTTTGTTTATTATTAAAGCACCATCTATGAAATTGTCCCATTTAAAAAATATATTGCCGGCCAGGCACAGCATGACACCTGTAATCCCAGCACTTTGGGAGGCCAATGCAGGGTGCCTGCTTGAGCCCAGGAGTTCGAGACCAGCCTGGGCAACATAGTGAGACCACATCTCTACAAAAAAAATGTTAAAAAATGAGCCAGGTGTGGTGGTGTGCATCTGTAGTTCCAACCACTTGGGAGGCTGAGGTGGAAGGATCATCTGAACCTGGAGGGTCGAGACTGCAGTGAGCCATGATTGTGCCACTTTTATCTAGCCTGGGTGACAGAGTGAGACCTTGACTCAGAAAAAAAATGTTTTCCTATCTCTTTGTCTTTATATGAACATAGATGCCAAAAAAGATGTTCACCAAATAGTAAGGTTATTTCTGGATGGTGAGATTTTGAGTGATGATTAACCGCCCTCTGCAGAGGAGGGCATATGAGCAGTTTTATGATTGAGTAGTTTTAAATACCCAGAAAAATAGGGTATCTTTTTGATGTTGTCTTTTGCATATTCTTCCATTTCATTTCTCCTGAAGGAAAAATAAAAGGTAAAACCATTCAATCAGTGAACGTAGGATGCTTCCAGTGGCACATGTGAATCCTTGGAGGAATTACAAAGAAAGCTAAAGAAAGCGATTTTTCCATAAAGAGCTTACAATTTAACTTGATGGTCTTTAGTTTTTTGCATTTGTTTGGATGTGATGCTAACTGAGTGTAACAGAAAAAGATTTGCAAAGAATCAAACTGTGATTTTTTAGGTAGTTCTTATTCCTTATTCACACATAATCCATGGCTGTCTTCCAAGTAACCGGTAATTTTATATTTGGAAATTATTCAAGGTATAAAGCAATGTCTTTGGGAACTACTTTAATGTGGACGCGAGTTCTGAAAGAGAAAAACATCAATCCAAGCTATTATGCCTTAAGAATATGTTTTGGTATTTGTCTCAAGTCACTATTTTGGTTTAAAGGAAATCCCCAACTGAATTGGCAATTATCACAGAAGCACAAATTTGTCATCTTTGCATAACCCACATTGCCCCAATGACAAAACATGATTTGATTCATATACTGTGGCCTAGATTTTGTAAAATAATTTGTTACTGCTGTAGAGATCCTTTTAAGCTGAATCAGTTGTTCACAGATTTAGTTATTTATCCAAATGTTTGTTTATAATCATCCAGTTTGATTGATCTTTTTTCCTAAATATACTGTCGTGCTTGTAGTTTTCTGTTTGCATAGTTGTAATGGGGTTCGCTTTACTTTTTTTTATCATTTTCATGATAGAAGCTGAAATTTGGAAGATTATGATATCATTTCAAGATTGTCAAAGCTCCCAGCTTGACATATTATTTCTCAAAGTTTATCTAAAAAGAAAGTATGATGGAAGGAATCAGCAGTTACTCAGGTTTATTAGCATAAAAATATGGGAAGGAGATGTGGAGATGTATTTAATATGATGGGTAATTTACAATATCTGTGCAAATCAGATATTTGAGTATCTGTTAAATGGGCAGTCTTCCATTTGATTGTGAATACTTGCTTTGCCATCTAATCTACTTCTTTTTTAGAGTAAATATAAACATCTGATCACCCACCCACTAGATGGCTTTTACTCAATATATGTCTTTAGTTTCATTGCAGATTGGAAATGCTTTCCTGATATCATCAACTTTTATTTCTTAAAATTAATCACGATATAATCACAAAGATGATCTTTCACAGTGAGTACTATTAACTTTCTTTAAATGGCGAATAACACATTGCTCGCTACAGTTGCTTTTGCAACTTTTAGTTTTGTGCATTATTTTGTCCTCCAAGGTAAAATGACAGAGTGAGCATATTGCATAAAAACCACGATCATCACTCTTCCACTGCCTATCACCCTGTTCATGCTTAACCAAGCATTTATTTATTAGTTCTTAATGGTAAGGGCTGCAAGGTTACTACACCTGAGAGAAAAATCTGTAAGACAGGCTTTCTAATTAATCACTGGGAGAGTTCAGGAAGGTCCAGCTATTTCCGTAAACTGAAGCAGTTATGCACTCTATTGCAAACACTGATCATGGAAACAGCAGGCAATGCTTTATTTCTCTCTGTTTTGGTAGTTCCATTAAGCATAATGAACCCTTTACATGTCTCTCTCCGTGTGTACACATGGATGTCATCATTAAAACTAGGACCTTTGTTCACCTGAGGACAGATATAGGTACAGTTCTAAGAAAACCAAGCAGTAGTACCAGTATCTTAGGAATGACAGTAAAATGCCACCCATGGTGTTCTGACCACCATCACAGAGCAAAAGTCTCCAAGACAAAACAATCCATAGCAACAGACCCTGTTGGTCAGGAGTTATCACACCCAGGACCACTTATAACTGGTCAAGTTAGTCAGTGGGAACATGTGCCCCGTTGGTTGATTTTACTATGCTCATGAATAAAACCTGCAATGCCATTTGCAACAGAGCTTCCGGTGAAATTCTAACTAGATTGATAGTCCTAAGGCTCTTTCCAGATTGGCCAGGGTCACTGAGTACAGTGGGGATACAGAAAATGGCACCAGTTCCAGCCACATTTATAAGTCTATTCAGGAAGTCATACTTCTCTCCTCAGTCCCTGGCATCTGCTTTGGTGTGTTACCTGGTGCAGAAGACTGTCAGAAGCAGAAAGCATTGCCGATCTTCACAGCCTATTCCTCCTGCCTCTAGAAAGGTCCTTGACATTGGCAGAGGTCACCACCTACATTACACTGCTAGGTGATTTATCTCTTAAACACAGTAATGTGGATTTCTCAAGCCCAGCACATGACAACAGTCCACACAGATGCAGATGCACCTCCCTCTGCCTGTTTTCATGTCCCTCAACTACAGCACAGCAGCCTTGGACATCTAATCCTTCCTTCCTCTCACTGCCCTTGTGATTTCTCTCTTCTTCCCCGCTTTATCCTTCCTCATTTCTAGAACCCTTATGTTTATATTGCAGTTGCAAAAGATGTAAGAAACAGTGGTTTTTAAGTGTTATACAGCCATAGAAACTCTAGCCCACTGACAGAAGATTCTTTGCTTGGCCAAACATTAATCAGGCCTCCGAACCTCCTCCCAGGCCCATCTGTACACTTCCTTGTAAAATCCAGTTTTGGCGAAAGAACCCTGCTAAGTCAGTTTAGCCAAAAGCCACCATCATCGATATCTCATCAACCTAGATTCCCTCCACCCTCCACCATTCCCCAGCTGATGTCTGACCACCCTAGTCTATCTTCAGCAAGAATCCTGTTTTGCTGATTTAGCTAGAATCTCCTTACCCCTGATGTTTCCTCTTAGTAATTTTATTTCTTTTCCCTTCTTTCTTTCTTTCTTTCTTTCTTTCTTTCTTTCTTTCTTTCTTTCTTTCTTTCTTTC
>NW_007257406.1:105532-140689 GCF_000164805.1 Carlito syrichta | reverse complement strand
CTCTCTCTCTCTCTCTCTCTCTCTCTCTCTCTCTCTCTCTCTCTCTTTCTTTCTTTCTTTAATAGAGACATGGTCTCACTTTGTTGCTTAGGCTGGTCTTGAACTCCTAGGCTCAAGCAATCCTCCAGCCTTGGCCACCTAGAGTACTGGGATCACAGGCATAAGCCACTGTACCTAGCCTCTCAGTGATTTTCTATCCACTGACCCTGACTCTGCTCCTTGGCTATAAATTCCCACTTGCCTATGCTGTATTTGGAGTTGAGCCCAATGTCTCACCCTCACTGCAAGACCCCATTATAGTGTCCTCATACCTATTGTGACAGTCCTGAATGCAATCTTCCTTACTGTGCTTTAACACCGAATTTTTTTTTTTTTTTGAAACACCACTCCTGGCAAGGCTAAGAACAAGGCTGTGGGAACTGAGGCCCTCCTGCATTTTATGAAAGAAAGGCATCTTCCAAGATAGTCACTGCTTCCAGTCCTTGTACCAGCTGAGGATTCTGTGGTCACCCTCAGAACCTAAAGCACCAAATCTCCCCACTTCAACCAAAACAGGCTCCACTTTTTATGTTTTACATATTATGCTCCTGCAAAATATTTTTATGCAGATGCTGCTGTAGCTTCATTAAAAGGAATTTCTCTAAAAATCTCCCCAAAAGTAATCAGTTAAAGCTTATATATATGTTTATATATTTATATAATTTATATATGTTTAAATTCTATATTTCTAGAAGAATCACAGCTTTGAGGAGCAATAGACCTGTGCTCTCTGAGTGGGGAAAATAGGAGGTGAGAAGAAATCAAGGAGATTAATTTTTATAAAAGGGAGTGGAAAGACAAGGAATAGGAGGAGATAATAGCTGAATGGGTGAAGGAGCTTTGTGTGTGTGTGTCAGATTAGTTCAAACAGAAGGGTAAGGGGTAGAATTAGACGTGTAACTTCCTCTAGTTTGCAGGTAGTGGTCATGAGTTCAAGTGCTGGCTCTGTTTTTTGGACTGTGGCCTTCCCACCCTCTGTCACCTGGCCCCTTTCTCAAATATCTCCTGTTGCCTAGTCTCGTTAGCATAGAATGGCAGTGAGATCAGAAATGTCATCAGCAGTCTACCACCAGGGAGAGTGAGGGTCAGTTAGAAGCCCAAACTTCACCTGTAATGCAGCCTACTTATGGAGTTAATTCTCACTTGTGCCCCACATCTCTATAATACAAAATAAAATTGGCTGGGCGTGGTGGCTTGATCCTGTAATCCCAGCACTCTGGGAGACCAAGGTGAGGGATTTGTCTGAGTCCATGGGTTCAAGAACAGTCCGGACAACTTGGCGAGACCTCATCTCTACATTAGATCAAAAAATTAGCTGGGCGTTGTAGCACATGCTTATAGTTCCAGCTACTTGGAAGGCTGAGGTGGAAGGATTGCCTGAGCCCTGGCAGGTCAACGCTGGGGTGGCCGTGAGTGTGCCACTGCACTCTAGCCTGGGCAACAAAGTGAGATTCCAACTTAAAAAAATTAATTAAATTACATTAGATTAAATGTTAAAAAAAGAAGTGTCAGCAGCAGAAAATAAAGCAAAAATGAAGGGAAATGAATCAGAAATCACTAGAAAGATAACTGTAAGCAAAAGAAGACTGTCATGTTTTTAATATCTTGATATCATGCTATTATGGATGTTGACTTAGTTGGATCCCCCCAGAAGCTGACTTCAAGAGGAGGATTAAATGCCTGAGGTTATATAGGAAGTTCAGGTATATTAGCAGGGAGTAGAGCTGATACAGGGGAAAAAAGCGACCAGTAAGGTGTGCAAATTTCAGCCAGCTACTCAATGGGCAAATGAAGCTTCAGCCCTCAAGGGAAAGCCCAGGAAACAGTAGAAAACACACCCCAGAATGAACCTGGCCAAGGAGTAAGGGAGCTGAGGTATTTATATCCCCACAAGCTTCATCTTTAGAGAATGGCTCCCTAGGGGGACATTAAATCCCATGCCCACTAGCCAAACAGATTCCAGCAGCCTGGAAGAGCCCCCCCACAGAGATGCAGGTGCTGGCTACTGATGGTCAGGCCGCAGGTCAAAGAAATGGGCAGGAGCTGTGAAAGGCCATGGGCAGATTTCCAACAGCATCTGTCACTGTTGTCCCTGAGTAAGACCATGAGGTCTTACTTGTCATGCAGTTGCATCCTGTTAAAGAAGAAAAAGATTGACGAAGAGGGCTATGAGTTATGATTATAACTGATAACAAAATGTGTCTGTAGTTCTATAAATAATATTAGACTTTTGAATATTAATTTTAAACAACTTTACATTACATGTGACTATAGCACATGTGTGCCTTTATTGGTGATTCTTAAATATTTCAAATTGTATAAAATTAATTTCTTAAAATTTGTGGTAATATCTTTTGTGTTCGATATTGATCATATAAAATCATCAGTTCAAAATTTATATTAGAATTCATTGGACTGGTTTATAGAAATCATTGATGCTGCATGTATTCATTGATTTATTCCTTATCCATTTGGAATGGAATTTTAAGTGGTAGGTATATGTATGGTTCAGATTATAATCCAAACTCCTTCACAGGGAAAAGAAATCAAACTCAGGAATTTGGAAAATTCGCTTAAAGGAACTAGATTCAGTCGGCAGGGGGAAGAGAATATTGATTCATAGTTAAACACAAGTGGGTTAGAATTTTTACTTCATATCCTTGAGTAAGTTGGTTCTTCTCTCTTAATCTCGGAATTTCTCTCTCTAATCTGGAGAATATCATGAAAACCCCACAGAGTTATCATGAGGATTTGGTGAAATGATGTATTGTCAGTACTCCAGTGCCTGACACACAGACAGAATACATGCAGCTAAGAGTTACTTAGGACCAGATGAATACACGGCAAAAAAAAAAAAAATACAAGTCAGAAATGCTTAAAATACTGTGAAGGAGTTGAGATGCAGAGAAGATCTGTGGAAATTTAATATGGATCTAGAAATAGGAGAAGGATTTAGATGAGGCGAATGAGAAGATATAATATTTTTGTTTGTTTTTGTAGAGACAGAGTCTCCCTTGGTTTCCCCCAGCAGGTCTCAAATTTCTGATCTCAAGAAGTCCTTCTGCCTCAGCCTCCCAAACATTGGGATTTCAGGTGTGAGCCACGGTGCCTAGCCTAGAGGATGTAGTCTTGATGGGTGAAAGAACAGAAACAGTGAGGATGGATGGTAACAGCAAGGCCGGAGGAGGTGAGGTCCATCAGCCCCAGGCTGTCCCTCTTCAGCCTGACAGTGCCTCGGACAGAGACAGGAGGCTCACAGGAACTGACTTGGAGACAGTTCACTCTATTTTGGATTTCTAGAACTGGAAGTTACAAGATGACTGAGTAAGAATACACCTTACATAGCAGGAGAAGGGGGCAGGGTTTCTGAAGAGGCTACTATTTGGGGTTCCTTGGCCTCTGGGTGATCGTTGAACTCTGTGGACTCTCTAGGAGAGAGAGGAGAGAAAGCACATCAGAGACTGCATTTGCAAAGGATGCTGTCTTCAGTTATAGGGTAGAAAGCAGAAGAGGCTCCATCAGAAATAAGCCCACCAAGGGAGGTGGTCAGGGTATGACAAGAAAAACTAGGATGCTGATATGGAGGCCAGTGAAGGATGGCCTTCAGCAAGAGAGTAGCAGGATTCCTGGGGAGGGCAGAGAGAGAGAGTGAGGAAGATGGTCTGTGAGCTGCTGTTTCCTCCCTTAGAAAAGTTGAAACCTGGGCCTGGTGTGGTGGCTTATGCCTATAACCCCAGTCCTTTGGGAGGCCAAGATGAGAGGATTGCTTGAGCCCAGGAGTTCAAGTCTAGCCTCAGCAACATAGCAACTTTGTCTCTTCAAAAAATCAAAAAATTAGCCAGGGGTGGTGGCACACACCTGTAGTCCCAGCTACTTGAGAGGCTGAAGTGGTAGGAGAATGGCCTGAACCCAGGAGGTAGAGCCGTGATGGTGCCACTGCATTCCAGTCTGGGCGACAGAGTGAGAACCTGAGTGAGAAAAAAAAGCCCGGATATCTAATGTGAACGCTGGATGGAGAACTTTTGTCTAAGGAGGGAAATTTGACCAGCCGTGCCAACAGGGCAAACAACCTTCTTTATTCCCCCTTTGAAAAATTAGAGCAGACTAAATCTTTAAGTGTACAAAGAATTGAAAGAACAGGATACATAATGGCTAAGAGAATAGATACTAGAGCCAGACTGCCATTTACTAGCTGTGTAACCTTGGACAAATTACTTAACCTTTTAGGGGCCTCAGTTTCTTCAGCTACAAAATGTGGAAAATAATACTAATTAATAAGTGTGAGGATTAAAAGAGTCAACACATGTAGTGTTTAGTAAGTACTTAATGATTAACAGCCATTATTATTAGCTGTGTGGCTTATCAATGCAGCATTCTGATCACTAAAGGTCACAGATGCTCATCACTAGAGGTCCTCATTTTACTCCAGCTACAGGGGAAAGGGAGGCTTCCCTGGGGCCCTGGCTGACCCTCATAGTAGATACAGCTTCATTCATTCATGTCCTCACTTCTTCATAGTCAGGTACGGGATGAAATGGACCAACCTCCTCCTCCCCTGCCTGGGCTGCTTATGTTTCCTTTTTCATTCTCGCCTCTTTCTCTGGTGATTATGCTTATCGACCCCATCTTTAAGTGAACTTCTCAAATCAACTGGGGCAGGGGGAGTTTTCTTTCAGAGTAGAAACCATTTTGATATAATCATGTGAACTTTGCATTCATATCACATAATTTAACCAAAAACAAAAAAACAAAAACAAAGATAATATAGTAATTGGGTAGAGGGGAGTGAGAAAGGAATTTTGTTCTGGGAATCGAAACTCTACAGATCCCTTCTCTAAAAGCAGTGGAAGCTGATTCTGCCTCTAAAAGGTCTGGGTAAGGTTTTATGGCAAAGTGCTGGCATCTTTTTGAGCAGGGAGAGTACCCAGAGGAAAAGAAATCTTGCTATACCTGGATTCTATGCTCAAAAACTTTTGCCCACAACCGCCATTTCTTCGCTGATGTTTATAGGGTGGATGGCAGGTAGGTTGGCCTGACTTAACCTGTCACCAGACAAACGTTCTGCCACTAGCACAAATGAGGGTAATTTTTAAAAACTTCTTGTTAATTAAAGAACTGTTCTTATATCCCCATCATTTTGGTTGCTTCAGTTTCCAGATGCCTTGCAATCAGCAAGTATCCATACGAAAAGCTACTTTAAATAGTCATTTCCTCAAAATAACAATCTATAAAACATAAATAGTAAATTTCTTTTTACCATAAAAGAAAATTAGATTATCAGAAATAGAGGCTATAAATCATATGTGATTCGTCTGAACTTTTTATGTACCATAATAACTAATCACTTGGCTATCAAGGCACTGGGGAAATTACAATAAATTATATTTTGTGGGATATGCACCACATGAATGAAGCCAAGAATATTATAGAAGTGACCTTCACCTTGTGTGATGTCATAGAAAAAAATGATGCTGCCCCTAATAACTTCATAGGGTTAATTAGTTTTGGAGATCACACAAGAGGCAGCGATGTCACAGAGCTTTTTTATTTTCTTTCCCGTGGGAAGTTGGGCTAATAAAAATGAAAAACATTTCAAGTAGCTAAGTAAGAAAGAAGAGTTGCATAGAGTTAGAAGGAAACGCTTTAGCGCTGTCCCTTAGAAGGCCTAGTTCCCTTTCTCTGTAAGCTGCAAATCTCATTCTTTTTTGTGTACATCTTTTCCCATTGACTTGGAAATCTTTGAGATGGCCATTGTTTTCAAAACCTACTCTGACGATGGATTTTTTTTTAATTTGCTGATGAACATGAATCCATTTAATCAGATAGGGAACTCTGCAGATAGGGAGACATTTATCTGTATAAAATACACGGCTTTGTTGGTTTCTCTACTTGGATCCCCAGTGGGGGTGGAGGTAAAGTTTCCACAGTCATGCTGATTTCAGATGAATAGGTTTGCTGGTGTTAAAGACCGGCTGCAGTACTCTGCTGGCATCTGGGGTACAGAAGGCTAATTCTTCTGAATAGAGCCATTGATGATTACATTTTGGAGAAACTTAATCATAGAGTAATTAGGCTTTAATTCTTACAAAAACTTACAATTAATTGGATCTTTTATACAACTTTTTTTGTTTGATTTAAAGTACCATGTAGGTTAGTTATAGAAACTTAATTTAAATATGGATTTAATTAGAATTGTTTTATGATTTTAATGAGTCCTAAAAGTCTTTTGATGAGCAGCCTGTGTAATTATGGTATTTAAAATGATTGGGTAAATGCATACTTTTATAATTTACCTTTCAGGAAACTGTATTTTTATGGAGGCTATTTTTTTACATGATGAATTGTTTCATTTTGTGTTCAGTTTTTGTGGGGGTGGGTGCTTAGACCTGCCCCTAATCACCCCCAATTTTTTTCTAGAATGAAATTAAACTTTCATGACATTCAAAAATCATCAGGCAGCAGCCCAGTACTACAGTTACATTTTATCACAGGAATATTTTTGTTTTTATTATAAAGAATCACTACTAAAACTTTTTAGCTGAGAATTTCAGTTTTTCTACATAACCAAGTATAAACAAGTTACCTGAAGACAAACTTTTTTTCTATAGGAAAAAAGTGATTTTAGGCAAATGATTTGAAATTTTTAAAAATGGAATTTAATACAAAGTTGTGAAGTGTTTAATATACTGTGAAAACAAAAATGGATATGTTCAAACAACATGAAAATTTTTTTAAAAAGAAAAACATTAGATACTTTCTTCCCTTTGAACAGGTCCTATTCCTACCAATGCTAACTCAGATAATTAACTGGCCTTTGGTGTTTTTCTGCTGATCTTTTAAAAGCGTGCATTAAATAAGGAGTATTAGGGCACATGTTTTTATTTTCTGTTTTAAATGATACTATTATTATTTTCTCTCTCTTATGCATTCTATCCTTCACTTTTAAGTTTAGGTTAAATTATTTACATGTTCCTGAAAACAATCAATTTAATTCGCCATATCAAAAGGGTATAGAACAAAAAGAACATGTGGTTCATGCAATAGACGTGGAAAAACATTTGACAAAATTATTCCACAATGACTCTCAGCAAACTGAGAATAATAAAAAGTGAGTATACAACTTGATTAAGGGCACCTATGAACTATCTGCAGCTGATATCATACTCACAGATCAAGAATAAGGCAAGGGTGTCTTCTCCTCCCACTTTTATTTGACAGTGTATTGGACATCCTAGCCAGTGCAATAAGACAAGCAAATAAAATAAAAGGCATGAAAATGGAAAAGAGAAAAGTAAAGCAAGGGAGATGATTGTGTAGGTAGAAAATCCTAAGCAATCCACAAAATAACTATTAAATCTAATCAACAAATTTAGCAAGAGTGCAAGCTGTAAGACCAACTTAAAACTAGTATTTATAGATTAGCAAAAAACAGTTGGCAATGAAGAATTTTTAAATCTCAATTTAAAATAGCATTAAAATACTCTATTTTTAATGGAACAGATATTTTAAAAGATGCATAAGACCTGAACACTTAAATCTATAAAACACTGAAAAAGGAAAGTAAAATACTGCAAAGGAAAGATAAAGTGAGTAAATGAATGGGGGACACACCATGTTCGTGGATTGAAGATTCAATATTTTTGTTTTGTTGATTTTTTCTATGATATTTTTGGCTTTTACTTTGGTGATCTGTTTTCTTCTGCTGAAGTTAAGGTTTTGGTTGTCTTGTCTTTCCAGCTCCCTTAGGTGATTTGTTAGGCTGTTAACTTGTGATCTTTCCATTTTCTCAATGTGTATTCATAAAGAAATGAATTCCCCTCTCAATACCACTTTCATGGTACCAGAGGTTTTGGTAAAATGTGTCTTTATTTTCATTTGTTTCCAGAAATCTTTTAAATTTCTGCCTTGATTTCTGTGTTGACCCAGGAGTTGTTCAGCATTGTGCTGTTTAGTGTCCATGTCTTTGTGGAATTTGGGGTAGCTTTGTTGGTGTTGATATTTATTTTTATTCCACTGTGGTCTGAGAAGGTGCATGGCAGTATTTCAATCTTAAGGAATTTGTTCATGCTTGATTAATGTCCAAGAGTGTGGTTGATCTTGGAGTATGTTCCATGTGGTGATGAGTAGAGTGTATATTCCACAGTTGTTGGATGGAATGTTCTGTAAGTGTCTATTAAGTCCATTTGGTCAAGCATCAAGTTGAGGATCTGGATCTCCTTGTTGATTTTTTGCCTTGATGATCTATCTAGGGTTGTTAGTGGGGTATTTAAGTCCCCAGCTATGATAGTGTTTGAGTCAATGTCTTTTTTTAGCTTACCTAGAAGCTGCTTTATAAAGGTTGGTGCTCCTATGTTGGGTGCATATATGTTTAGGATGGATATTTCTTTTTGATGGATTGTACCTTTCATCATTATGTAGTTACCCTCTGTATCTTTTAAAATTTTTGATAACTTAAAAGATATTTTGTCTGATATTAAGATCACAATCCCTGCTTTTTTGTATGTTCCATTTGCCTGATAAATTGTCCATCCTCTTACTTTGAGTCTATGAGTGTCCATTCTGGTGAGATGAGTCTCCTGAAGACAACATATTGTGGCATCTTTTCTTTTGATCCAGTTTTCCATTCTATGACTTTTCAGTGGTGCATTCAGTCCATTCATGTTTAAGTTAATTATTGAGATGTGAGAGTTTATCCCTGTCATGTAGTTCTTATAGAGGTTTGTTGTTACTTGTTTGTTGGTTTTCTTTTGATATTTGGGTTCATATATGTGTGTGTTTTAAATCTTTTTTCCTGTATTCTTGGAAAGAGGGTGATCATTCTTGTTTTTCTTTCTTTTGTGTTTAATACTTTCTTAAGCATTTCTTATAGTGCTAGTCTGGAGGTGACATAAACTCTTAGGGATTGAATGTCTGGGAAGGATTTTAATTCTCCATCACTGAAGAAGCTTAGCTTAACTGGGTAGGAAATTCCTGGTTCGAATTGTTTATCTTTGAGAACTTTGAAGATCGGACTCCAGTCTCTTCTAGCCTTTAGTGTTTCTGTAGATAAGTCTACTACTATTCTAAATTTGGTAAGTAGTCTGACCTTTCTCTATCGCTGCCCTTGGGACTTTTTCTTTTATACCTACCTTGTGTAAGCAGATTACTATGTGTCTAGGAGTTGATCTTCTTATTTTATGTCTTACAGGGGTTCTCTGAGTCTCTTGTGTTTGAATGGTCTTGTCTCTGATGAGATGAGGGAAGCTTTCTTGGATAATTTCATGTAATGTTTGTTCCAGGGTAGTCTCTGTTTCTCTCTCTCAGGAATGCCAGTTAATCTTAGCTTCAGCCTCTTGATATAATCACACATCTCTTGGAGGCTTTGTTCTATCTTTTTAAGCTTCTTTTCTATGTTTTGAACAATTAGGGTTAGTTCCATATTTTGGTCCTTAAGCACTGAGATTCTTTCTTCTACTTGGTTAATTCTGCTTTCCATGCTTGTCAGCTTGTTATTTATTTCATTTACTGTATTCTTTATTGCTATCATTCTCAGTTATCAACTCCATGATTCTTTCCTCTTGTCTCTCCCCACTTCTATTCTTTCTCCCTATTAATATCTTTATCTCTGGGTCTGTGGTTTGGGACCAGTCATTCTGGGGGCTCTTCACTGTTTGAGCTCTGAAGTCTATATTCTCAGGTCCTGTTTTCCTAGGAGTCTATATGGGACCTGTATTTTTCCTTTGATTCTTCATTTGTGATGGCTTTTCTCCCCCTTTCCCCTCCTTCTTTAATTCTGTTGCTCAGTGATGGGGGATAGCTTTCCTTTCTGTTTGTTCAATCCCCTATTCTTCCTTAGGTAAATCCTCTGGATTTATCCAATTTTGAAGCCAGACTAGGGATGGGGGGTTGTGCTTATTGCAGTTTTGAAATTTGATTAAGGTGTGATGGGGGAGCTATGGTACAGAAGCTATCTGCAGATCACAGTATCCACTGAGAGGTATGTGGGCCCCCTGGAACCCACTTCCCAACACTTTATAGTCTGTCCTGTGGCAGGGTGTATGGATACCCCCTGAGAGCAAAATGAGATAAGTAAAAGGGGAAGAAAAGAAAAAGGAAGAAGGGAGACTAAAGGAAGATGAAGACAGAGGAGAAGGAGAAGGAAAACAGACAGGCACACCAACTAACAAAGAAACAAACAAAAACAAGAAAAAACAAAAACACACAAACAAACATGCAAACAAACAAAAAACCATGCACTCGCCCTCAAGAATGGCTAATGATCCTGCACGCCAGGGCTCCGAATCTCAGGGCAGTAGTTGGTTGCAGCTGCCTCAGAGGGGAGTCCTTGGAAGGAGTCTCCCCTTAGACGGACTTTGCACCCACCCACTCACGCAGACTGACTTTGTGGATACTCCTCACCCCTGCAGAGACTTTCATGCTCCCACCGGTTCCCTCACCATCTTACCTCCTCCCAATATTTTTAAGATGACAATCCTCCCCAACTTAATCTATAAATTCCTTGAACTCCCGATTAAAAATCAAACAAAGTTCTTTGAAGAAATGGACAAGATTATTTTTAAATTTATATTAAAAAGTAAAGGATTCAGAGCAGCCAAAACAATTTTGAAAAGGGAGGACAAAGTTGGAGGAATTACATTACCTGATTTGAAACTAACTATAAAGTTACAGTAATCAAGACAGTGTAAAATTTGCATAAGACAGGTATATAGAAACATGGATTTTAATAGAGAGTCCAGATATAGATCCATGCTTTTGTGGTCAATTTATTTTTGATAAAAGTACTAAATTATTTTAATGGAGTAAAACTAGTCTTTTCAACAAATAATACAAGAACAACTGGATATCTATATTGGGAAACATATAAACTGATTCTTACCTCATACCCATTCACAAAGATTAACTCAAAATGAGTCTTAGACTTAAATATGAAAACCTAAACTACTAAACTTCTGAAGAAAACATAGGAAATAAAATCTTTAAGGCACTCAGGCAACGATTTCTTAAACTTGTCACAAAACAAAAACTATAAAAGGAGAAATGAATTTAAAATGGACTCTTATCAAGATTAAAAACTTTTGTTCTTCCAAAAGACATATTTAAGAAGCAAAAAGCCATGCCAACACTGGAAGAAATTTTTTACAGAAATTTTTTTTTCAGTCAGTGTAGATTGTGAGACTATTTCTGACAACAAGCTTGAATCCAGCATATATCAATAATTCTTACAACTCAATAAGAAGACAACTTAATTTTTAAAATATGGAAAAGCTTTAAACACACTTTTTTTTTTTTTTTTGAGTTGGAGTCTCACTCTGTCGCCCAGACTGGAGTGCAGTGGCCACTCCCGGCCACTGCAGCCTCGACCTGCTGGGTTCCGGCGATCCTTCCGCCTCAGCCTTCCAAGTAGTCAGAATTACAGGCATGCGCTACCACGCCCGGCTGATTTTTTGATTTATTGTAGAGAAGAGTTGTTGCTGCCCAGGCGGGTCTCGAACCCGCGGGCTCAGAAAATCCACTCACCTCAGCCTCCCAAAGGCACGGGATTACAGGCTGAGCCACCGAGCCGGCTTAAACACACTTTTTAAAAGATAATATACAAATAGCCAATAAGCAAAAGTAAAGATATTTAACATCCCTAGTTATCAGGGAAATGTAAATTACAACCACAGTGAGATACTACTACATACTTACTAGAACAGCTTTTTAGTAACGAACTTTCATACAGTTCTGGTGGGAATGAAAAATCAGTCACTTTGGAAAACAATATGACAGTACTTCATAAAAAATATATGTTTCCCATAGAACTCAGCAATTCCATTCCTAGGTATTTTATTAAAGTAAAAACACATGTTCATGAAAAGAACAAATGTTCATAGCAGCATTATACATAACAGCCAAAATGGGAAGCAACCCAAATGTCCATCAACTGTTGAATGAATAAACAAATTGTGTTATATCTCTACAATGAAATACTACGAAATAAAAATAACAAAATATTAATAACTCAAAACATGCTAAGCAAAAGAATCAAAGATAAAATAAGAGGTACTATATGATCTCATTAATATGAAATTCAAGAAAAAAATAAAACTATAATGACAGAAAGCAGAACCAGGATTTGAGGATGTCATTGAGTGCAAAGAGGCATTAGGAAACATTTTTACTAATGAATATGAGTTAAAGAGCTATCAGTATGGTATAAGAACCTTTTGACAATTAAATATAAACTCTTCATTGAACAGAGAGGTTCAAAAACTTGCAAATTACCTTATAGTCTCTTTTCATTCCAGAGTTCTATGACTCTTTCTCCTGTGTATGGCATATTCTGAATAACTGCGTTTTCTGGATAACCCCAAATTAACTCTGGGCAATTATTTAGGCTTTTATCAATACTTGGTACAAAGTCTCTATAAAATGTGCTATTATTTTTCTGGTGTACTGTCTTAGTTCAAGCTATTGTATCAGAATCCCATAGGCTGGGTGACTTAAACAACAGATATTTATTTCTCACAGTTCTAGAGACTGAAAGTCTTCCACTAGCCTGGCCAGGTTCTGGTGAAGGTCCTCGTCTAGGTTGTAGGTAGACAACTTCTCATTGTATCATCAAATGGCAGAAAGAGAGTGAAAAAAATATCTCTAGGGTGCTTTTTATAAAAAGCACTAATGCAATTCATGAGGGTTCTACCCTCATGATCTAATTGCCTTCTAAAGGTCCCTCCTTCTAACATCATCACATCAGGGATTAGGATTTCAACATATGAATTTTCGAGGAACACACACACTCAGTCCATTGCATGTAAGTTATGCTCCATCTGTTTTCTTTGATGATTGAGAATGTTGTGGTGTCTTGGGAGTCACCATGATTTCTGAACTTTAATTAGTACTGACAAAATTCAGTGTAGACTATGAGGGAATTTAGGCCTTAGAATTTGCTTTTTAAAAAATAACTCCCTGATCCCAGATTTTTTTTTTTTTTGGTTGGGCACAGTGGCTCACACCTATAATCCCAGTACTTTGGGAGGTTGAGACAAGAGTGATTCACTGAGCCCAGGAGTTTGAGATCATCCTGGGCAATAAAGCAGGGCCATGTCTCTACCAAAAGTAAAAAAAATTAGCCAGGCATGGTGGTGCATGCCCGTAGCCCCAACAAGTTGGGAGGCTGAAGTAGGAGGATTGCCTGATCCCAGGAAATCTAGGCTGAGGCTTCCACTGCACTCCAGCTTGGGCAACAGTGAAACCCTGCCTGAAAAAATAAAAATAAAATCTTTTTTTCCTTACGTCCAGTGGACTCCTGTTTCCACCATCCCTAATTTCAAAACAGTTCTGCCTTTCTGAATCTGAGCTGGCCAAAAATGCCAGTTTTCTTTGCCACTTGTCTTCATGCAGTCTAATCAGAATTTCCGTATCTACTTTTTCTTCTTCCTACTCAACAACTCCCTAACTGACCTCCTACATTTTTAGTCCTTTACGTGCCTGTGTGAATTATTTCAGCAGCCTCCTTGTTTCCAGTCTCTCAATTCTGACCCATCTCTATACTATATTTAACTGTCAAACTCAACCTCATTCACTACCAATTTCAAGATATCATTCCTCAACTCAAGGACTTGCAGTAACTTCCTATTATATAACCCATCAAATCCAAACTATTCCCACCAGGCTTGGAAGTCCCGCCACAAATGACTCCACTCTATGAGTTTGGATCCATTTGTTTCTCTATGCACACTGGCCCTTCTCTGCCTCAGAGACATGCATACCTACCCTCATGTCTTCCCTGAGGTTGTTGCTCAGTCGTCTTTTCTCTACCCAAACTGAAGGAGTCTTTCAAGTGCCACTTCCTTCACAAAACCCTCTCTGGAAGCTTCTGTTCTTAGCAAACTCTGCCCTTTCTCCATGTCTAATGAATGGAGAAGGCTTTGCTCTCAGTGGCTCCTTCACTTATACACACGTCCCGTTCTAACTCTGAGCTGTGTTATGTGCTCCCTAAAGGCAGGGATGAGATCTTATATTGGATTTGTTTTGACTCATGCATCAGACATAATGGGCACATAGTATATTAATATTCCTAACTTTGGCATGTATTTTTCACATATATTTTCTCATTTACTTTATATCATAAATAACCTAATTACATACCTACAGATTGACTTATTTATCCCTCACTTATGTCAATATCAAGGTCATTTCTTGTCCTAAAAATATCCTCTCACCTCTTATACCATTTTATGAAGGTTAATAAATATTGGAATTGGTACACCGGTAAGGAAAAAAAAAACCAAAAAGAAACCACCTATACTATGCTATATCAAGCTACAGCCAATCCTAACTATTAAAGGTTATGAGAAGTTTTACAAAATTAAAAATACATTAAACTTATTTGCAAATAAAATAGACTCATCATGCCTTATCTTCAGTTCTGAAATACACAACACTCTTAAACTGAAAGTCTTTTTATAAGTTTATAGTTTTACTTTAGCCACTTAAAATGAATGTTTATATGTTCTGCTGCAGATATATCAATGTGCTTGTTCACAGAGTACTGCCCTAGATTCTGATAGATGGTTAATAAATAGAAAAAGTAAAGTCTTTAGTAAAGTCTTACTTTACTAATGTCTGAATTCTAAAAATGACCTCTGTGGTTTGGGTAAGGGACATGTTTCAGGTAAGGGGATTGTGTGATACATTTAAGTAGTGCTGTGCCATCCTTCATGTATCATCTCATTTAGTCCTCTAAATAAAATTATAAGGTAGCTACTATTATTAGTTCCATTTTCTAGATAAGAAAACTAAGATGCAAAGAGATTAAGTGCCTTGCTAGTAAATGATAGAGCTAAAGCTCATGTTTTCTCATTTGAAATTCTATGCCCTTTTTTTCTGTGCCAATACCTTGAATAGATAGTTTGGAATCCCTACCTTTTAAGAATCATAGTAAGCCGGGCTCGGTGGCTCAGCCTGTAATCCCAGCACTTTGGGAGGCTGAGGCAAGAGGATTGCCTGGGCCTGCGGGTTGGAGACCCACCTGGGAAACTTGGCGAGACCTCGTCTCTACAATAAATCAAAAATTAGCCGGGTGTGGTAGCGCATGCCTGTAGTTCCAACTACTTGGAAGGCTGAGGCGGAAGGATCGCCGGAGCCCAGCAGGTCGAGGCTGTGGTGCCCGGGAGCGTGCCACTGCCCTCTAGTCTGGGCGTCAGGGTGAGACTCCGACTCAAAAATAAAAAATAAAAATAAGAATCACAGTAAACTGAAGTTAAGAATTTTTATATATCCTGACCCATCTATGTTTGTCCGAACAGGTGCCCCATACACTGAATTGGCAAGCCTACTGTGGTGATTGGAGAGCTTGTTGAGTATCAATGGCTGAAACAAGACTAGAGTACAGGGGCAATCCTTTCAGGAACTTCGAATTTGAGAAAACCTAAATTAAGGAAGGGCCTTGGCATTTGATCTAGTAGCTACAGGCAAAATCTATAGTGGGTATCTAAAGGCAGGTGAGATCAATAGAAGAGAAATGTTTAATGTGTGGCTTCCTTATAAAGTCAAAGAAGCACTTAAATCAATGCATATACCGCTCAACCAAACCTCATATTCTTTTAATATTTACCCATTAATAATCTGCAGAATCTCAAACCTCTGTATAGTTAATCACAGTGTGTCCTCAGCCTTAGAAGTATATGAGAGATAATTTTAAGTGTCATAAAGACAACCAGAATGGTCAATTACTACAGTGATGCCCTCCAAGTAATTCACAAGTCCCAGGATCCTACTCTGGGCTTGGCCTGTGACTTGTTTTGTTTAATGGGCACTGGCAAATATCATGAGAGAAGAAATTTGTGCACTGGGCCTGCCCTTTTGGAAACCACTATGCTATGAAGAAGACAGTCATGAAAAGTCACACCTGCAAGAGAAGCCCAGCATGACCAGTTGAGCTGCCAGCTAAGTGAGCCTAGGCAAGACAAGCAGAACTTCCTGGGGAATTGTTAGAAATAGCCAACTGTATTGTCTAAATTCACTAAACTTTGGGGTGGCTTGTTATGCGATAGATAACTGATGCACCCAGTTGCGTGTCTTTCATTTGGGAAAATGACTTCATCTTGAGGCGTCGATTCTTCATTGACAAAGTGCAAACTTGAAATGAGATGATGAGTTTAAATAGGTGCCAGATATTTTGGTGAGTTTCCCCTGACTTGTACATTTAAACTCTAACACTTTTTAACGACTGCGTGCATATACATATATATGTATATATATTAGCATCTTTATAAAATAATTTTCCTCCCCTTTAATATAATTTATATGATAGCACAAAATGTGTGCATAAGTTTCTTAAATATTTGCATCTATAAAGAATAGGAGGTTTTTTTGTTGAACGCCAAGAAGGTGTAGACTGTGGCTTTTAGACTAAGAACAGAAAGCAGACAAAACATTCTAATATAAAGAGTGTGAGGTGTGTGTTTGTGTGAGTGGTTAATTTGCTTAAAGGCAGAGGAGAAGCCATAAATTGGCACAACAAGTAGGATGGCCTTTTTAGAATTGAGAAGCTTCTGGGAAAATTGCAAAAGGACCGGAGTCTTAGGTGTCTTTGCATTTCAATGTAAAACGTAAAAATGGGGATAATAGTATATAATAGTTTTTAGTAACAATAATAGTTGTTTTAGAAATAAATGAAATAATAAATATGGGAGAACATAGCACTGAATGCATAGGAATATTTCCTTTCTTCCTTGTTATCTTCCTTCTATCCTTAACATCTCCAGGAATACTGTTTCTCTACTCATAACACTTCTGACACCAAATGTGTGGGTTTTCCACAGCAGTTCTTCAGTTCTCTGCAGGCACCAAATATGTGTCCTACAGTTAGATCTAACCCTGCCACTAGCCACCTAGAGTTAGTGCAGACCCCACAGGTTAAGGGCTCAGTTCTATAAGACTGTCCCTCTCTTCAGATGCCATCACAATAGGTGGGTCCCCGGGGTTACCCACACTTCTGTCTGACTTAGCTACAAATCTGGGTTTCCCACAACTCCCTCCTCAGTTTCAATAATTTGCTAAAGTGACTCACAAAACTCAGGGAAACACTTTACTTACGCTTACTGGTTAATTATATAGGACATTATGAAGGATGGAAATGAGCAGCTAGATGAAGAGGTACATAAGGATGAGGTACAGCATGATCCCATGTGTGGGAGCTTCTGTCCCTGTGGAGCTGGGGTGTGCCATCCTCTCTGCACATGAATGTGTTCACCAGCCCAGAAGCTTCCAGACCCTGTCATCCAGGATTTTTGTGGAAGCTTCATGAAGTAGGCATGATTGATTAAATCCATTGGTGACTGATTCCATTTCTAGCCCTTCTCCTGGAGGTCACAGAGCGAGACTGAAAGTTCCAACCTTCTAATCATGCCTTGGTCTTCCTGGCAGCCAGCCCCATTCTGAAGCTACCTAGGGAGTCCAGCTCCCAGTTATCTCATTAGCATACAAAGTGACACTCTTATCACTCTAGAGATTCCAAGGGTCTTAGAAGCTCTTGTGTCAGAAACCAGTAACTCAGACCAAATAACAAAAGATGCTTCTATTATCCCTGTAATTATCACAAGAGATTTAAGAACTCTGCGCCAGGAACTGGGGCAGTGACTGTGTATACACGTATTATGATGCTACAAGATCCTTATCAGCTTTCCAAAGAAGCCAACGCTGGCTGTACTTTGGGTGATTTGACCTTGAGTTCAAAAAAACCAAAAATGAAACCCACAAACTCTCCTCCTTGTTCTCCTGTGCTAAAATACACAAGAACACTTGGGACAGAACAGGGTGAGAGGTGAGTTACAAAAAAGGACATAACCTCCAAGACCCTTACTCCACTTTCCTAGACCTTCCACTGTGTGACCTATCTGTTCATTAATTCCCCAAATATTTGCTGAGCAGAATCTCCAGGTAATTCACTAGGTTCTGAAGTTATTGAGATAACAGATTCAGCTCTGCCCTCAAAAAGGGAGAGGACAACATGTGGTAGGGGACACAGAGGTTTACAAAACAATTGCAAATAATCTCTCAAGGTATATAATACAAGAAATAAATAATCACATACCTCTGTATTATCATAAAGGAAAAAATGGGGTAACTTTCTTGGGGGAAGAAAGAGATGACACTGGCGGCAGAGAGTGGACAGAGAGAACTTGACACAGAAGGAACATTTAAGTTATGTCATAAAAGATGAATAGTCACTGGAAAGTCATCAGCTCTTCCTTGGCATGAATAATGGAAGGTCAACGTGAGCCAGCGGGGTCTGTAGGGAATGCTGGAGGCCTCATAAATGTTTTACTTTTCCGTGGGTCAAGATTTTACTATATGCTGGTGTCTCTTCTCTCCACCTTGATGGAGTTCTACTCTCTCCTAGCTTTCCTCCTGGCTGGATGTGCCACGGCATGTCTTACAGCAGTAATGCATTAGGTTAATAAAGCAATTATTTAATTGACTCTAATTTCATTGGCATTTCTATTAGCTAAAGGAAAGTGGTTCAATCACTGTTTACATTTGTAAAGCCAATATTATGGTTTAAATTATGGCCTCTGGATGAATTTGAAAATTGAAGCCTGATAATCCTTAAAGCAATATTTACAGAGGACTCTTTGTCTTTGTACAGAATAAAGGGAATGGAAACAAGAGCACATTAAATCAGAGGGGCTTTTAAATATTCATTTTGCAAACCAGCTCTGCTGGTTTCCAGGTCACTATCTAACTTCATAATTCTTGTTGTGGAGAAATAACAAATCTCTTGCTTTAATTATCCCATGAAATGTGAACTATTACTTCACATTCTTTTTGCTGGATTCAGGAGTATGAGAGTTCCAGATAAAATGTTCACAATGCAAATGTTCTTCCTCAATGAAAATGTCTTGGGAGACACTGCTAAAATTTGTAATTCAAAAATATAGACATTTGGATAGGTAGCTTGTGATTTAAAATGATTTCTACCTAGCAGTCCTTTATAAAACCTTTTCCAACTACCCAATAAAATAATAATAAAAACCCTAAAAGTGATAAAACCTCGCAACTCTGAAAACAATATATCAGTAAACCTGTTGTCAGTGGTTTTCCGTGAACCACAAGATGGTGGAAGTGATCTAAATAGCACTTTTCTACATTGAAGATAAATTGCCTTAATCTAGTCATGGGAAAGCAGCATACAAACCCAAATTGAGGTACATTCTACTATATACCAAACAGTATCCTTCGAAAGTATCAAGGTCATGAAAAACAAAGACTCAGAAATGTCAGAGATTGGAAGCAACTAAAGAGACACAACAACAAAATGTAATGGGATCTTGAAACAGCAAAAGAACATTGATAGAAAAACTGGCGAAATCTGAAAACGTTCTCTACTTTGGTAAACAGCATTGTCTACAACTAAGGTTGATTTCTTAGCGTTGATAAATGTTCTTTGGTCATATAAGATGTAGACATCAGGAGACTCTGGCTGAAGGGTATTTGGGGATCTATGTGCTATTTTTGCTAAGCAGTGCCATAGTTGTTGTACCATTGTCCTGTGGCATTTAATGCTTCAGAGAAGTTTAAGGTCAGACTAATTCTTGTTCCTTTCTAGGTTACCTTCATATTTTTTAAGCTGCCTTGTGCTTTAAATCTATTTTCCTTTTTCTTGAAATTAACTAAGTATTATATATTGCTAATTTAAGTTTTTTCAGTTTCACAGAATGTTCTAGTATTTTAGTCTGAGCCCATAGTAAGCAAGCTTCAGTGGGTTTTTTTGTTTGTTTTTGAGTGATTTTACTTTCTTTTAGGCTGAAGTATATTTGCACAAGCATTCTTTGGGCTCTTAAGTTATATGTCATCATTTCAATTTTTAAGACCCTCAGAAATTGCTAGGTTAGTAGCAAATGAATAGAAACGGACTGCAAATCTAGTTATTAAAAAGAACAAACAAACAAACAAACAAGAAAAGGCCCACAGAATCACGAAGCAAGTTAAATTCAACCATTTGACAGTATGCAGTCTGAGTCATTTATCTGAAATCTCTCTGCTTCTGTGTAATACAGAATTTAAGGCTACTGATGATTTACAATATTTCATTGTTTGACAGTTTAGTTTCATTTCATAATTAGGTTAACACTTTTCTTCATAATATTTGATTGGTAATATTTTTCTAGATTTTAAAAATAATGAAATGATATCATAACATTGGTTAAGGCTGGCTGAATATCTGAACCACAGCTGAATTTTCCACATAAAGCAATTTCTTGGTTATTCTTATCATTTTCCAGTGTTTTATTATCTATGAGTGTGCATTTGTGTTTTTATGTGCTTTCTTGGGGTGGGATATTGTGTAGTAATTTCCCTGTTGTGCTTTTAAATAGGAACTTCCTATGAACACTAATAATGGTAATGTCATAGTTACTTACTGAGGGAACTAATCTGGATTCTACAGAGGTGTACTCAAGTTTTGTGAAAATGAAATTAGAAATGCAGCACATCTCAGCAGTAATGAATCTGTTTATGTTGTAATATATAAAGCAGGGCTAGGTTTTTTTTAAAAAAGCAATTTTTCAAGCACAGTGCTTTTTGATGGTCAAGTGTTTATTCCACTGGGTCATTAATGTGCTATATTCCCAAAGTATTCTTTGGGCATAGTTCATCTTCTAGCTAAAGTTAAAGAAGAATTGGTTTGTGACAGGCTTTTTACATTTTTTAATGATAATTCTGAATTATTTAGGTAAGACCCTCTTGGGTATCTCCTATTGCTTATAAATGAAAGGGCTGACAAAGATCTTGTTTTTAATGACTGAATTTACAACAGAGTTAAGCATGTTAAACATCGACATTGATAGATATTATCAGTTCTATTGCATATTTCTGGACCAATGAGGAATGTCTGCGTCTTTTTTGTTTTGCTATAACAGAATACCTAAGGCTAGGTAATTTATAAAGAAAAGAGATCACGATTTTAGCAGCTACATCTGGTGAGGGCCTCATGTTACTCCCACTCAAGACAGAGAGGGGGCGCCTGAAAGGATTACATGGTCAGTAGAAGGAACTAAAAGAGAGAAACCAAGAAAACCAGGCTCTTTTTAAAAGAGTTCTCCAATGAGAGTGAGAACTCACCCTTATGGGAGGACAATAATAGATTTCTTGAAGGATCTGCCTCCTTGACCCAAACGCCTCCCGCTAGTTCCTACCCCACAACACTGACACTTTGGGGATCAAACTTCAACATGAGTTTTGGCAGGAACAAACCACATCCAAGCCATAACAAGGGGGTTTAATAATTAAGACAATTTAATCAATTTAACATGGAAATCAGAATTATGATACAGCAGCAGGAACACATCACAAACATTTAGACATCAGCAGGGATAATCTTTGAATGTCAGCTGCCTATAATTACATCAGATTTGCTACAGTTTGGCCAAATTTATAGGTTGTGCAAATGGACTAGGGCAACAAGATAGAAGAAATTAAAATGCTTTTGTTTACTAAGTATCTCAATGTCAATTGTTTGTTTCTTAATGCTTCCTAGATATTTCCCTAAAATTATGATAGTTATTCGATTTAAATTTGCATAAATATAGAGGAAAGTTCTTTAACTTGATCAATTAATGAACTCCTTTTGGAAGTTAATTTTCATGCTAGTCAACTGATGCATTTGAAGTTAGAATTCAAATTAGGGATAGAAACTCAACAGAGAAGAATAAAGGACAATGCTATAAGGCTGTGAAGGTGAGAAAGAAGGTTCCCTAAGGTCGTAAGGCTTTCTTTCAAGATAAGTAAGGGTACTGTGTTGGGTCATTCCCTTGGGAGTCATAAAAAGAGGTAACAGTACTTGACTTTCTCTGGTGCCAAAAAGCTCCAGCACTGTCAGTCAGAATTTTCTGTTTATGGCAATAACTATGGTGCACCCTCTGCAAAAATAAAACATTATTAGACATAATCACACCTTAGGCTGTGATGACAGATGTTAGAATGACTATAAGCAGTTGAAGGGGAAACAGGGTCACAGACAGTTATCTGGAAGCAATGAGACAAAGATGTTTGGAAAAATAACCTATTCTCTTGAGAATGATAGGATTTTAGGGTATGAGTGATAATGGGTAGGATAATTGGGAAGATGTAGCAGCAGGCCAATTTCTAATTAAATTGACAGCATATGTAGGATTTTATTCAGGGAGAGTACCTGTTGGGCCACCATTTAGTGCATGCAATTCTGCTATGACAGTGCTTCTGGACAATGCCTCATAAACAAGGACCAGAAACATGGCATAGCTTTTAGGGACAAGACTTGTTTTTCACTGCCTATCAAAATAAATACCATACCAGTGATGTGTTTTTATGGTAATGAAATAGGAAGAGGGCATCCAGGTGATGCTGTGAGAGTCAGTCAGTGCATAAATTCTGCTTAGGAAAGAAGATGTTTAAATTTGAAAAAAAAATCCATAAGTATTAAGGAGTATTCATGCTGACTTCCTATTATGACACTCATTTGACTAAAAGATAAATCAAAGGGAATGGACTGGTAGGGTTGGTAATTGGATATAGTAAGAAGAAATCTGAGTAAATGAGCAAAGGACAGAGGTGTTTTTTTTTTATTTAAAAGGATTATAGATTTCAGATGTTGTTTGACCTCTTAAGGCAGGATGCGGTTGATTTTTTTCTTTAAAGCAACACTCATATCTGAAGTAGTATCACGTATATTTTTAGCTAGTTCTCAAACAAGTTCTATATTCTATACAAATGGAGGAAATGTAATTCATAATTGACAAGGTATGAATTTTTTATACTTTAAGCCATGAGACTGCCACATCAACAAATGTAATTCCTTAGCAAATATGTCTTATGTTTATATTTATGAAATGTACACAATTGACACAGAACCCAAAAGGGAATAAATAAACATTTTAAATATATATGTATGTATATACATATACATACATATATATTTAAAATATATATATTTACTTGGATTTGCAAAACTCCATTCTGGAAAAACGTTTATTAAATTAGAAACAAGGAAGGAATGCAAGCAAAATGTGCTTAGGGTTTCAATTTATCTTGGACTTGGTGTTACTTTTATGGATTTTGCCAAAGCTTAGACTTCCATTGGTTGAAGTGTTGGCCTTGTTTTGCTTTGGTTTTTGTTTTTGTTTTTTAATGTATAGAGAGCTACTCTCAAAAATGGAAATGATAAATTATTAAGACTTCAGATTCTTCTATGGGAGCCCTACATTGCAGTGGTGGTTTCATGTTAAATATTTTAAATTGAAACAGGAAGAAAGAGATCAAGCCAAGAATTTTAGAAAGAGAGACTACATCTGGATATATGATGCACTCCACATTTCATGCAGCTATTTTTTTGGAACCCGAATAGATTCAAATCATGGCAGCTATTGAAGGGGCCAAAACAGCCTGCTGAAGGGCCATAAAATGAATACACTGGGTTGTAGACATACATGTATAAGTATGACATGGAAGCTTCTATGCTGCTATCCCTGTTTTGAGGCTTGCCTTACCCAACCAAAGGTCTCTCTTTCACTTCTGTAGGTGTGGTGAAGTGTATTTCCCACAGCTGACTGCCATGGTACACTTGTCCCACATGCTATTCTAGATTCTTGCCATACATACCCCCATCAAGAGGTCGAGCCTAATTCCTGCACCGCCTCCCCCCCACCACCTTGAATCTGAGAGTTTATGACTCCTTTGTAATCAGTAGAATACTACAAGAGTTACACTATGTGAATTTCAAGGCTAGGCCATAAAAGGCAATGCAGTTTCTGAACTAAGACACTGCTATTGGAACCCTGAGCTATTGTATATGAAGTCCTACCAACTAGAGGCAGCCATATTGTGGGGAAGCCCAAGCCACGTGGAAAGACCAAGTGTAGATGCTCCTGATGACCATATTAGCTGAAGATTCCTTAGAGAGCCAACATTGCCCACCAGATATGTGAATAAAGATGTCTCAGATGAGTGTTCTCCAATCTTTGTCTCTTTCAGATATCACAGAGTAGAATCAAGCTGTTCCCACTGTGCCCTTTCCAATGACGTTATTGTGCAGTGATATTAACTGGAACACTAAAGAGATGTATTAAGCAAGAATTCTGAGAATCTGGCTGGAAATCTTTCATTATTCTCTAGTATCCTGTGGTATTTGCCCTTGTAGTTGAAAGAGTATATACAAGTGTTGCTAAGTTTTTCACTTTTGTTTACTCTATTTTCTAAAAATAAAAATAATTTTTTCTATATAATTTTCCAGAATTTAATTTTATTACTTAAAATAATAGCTTTCTATCTAGAAAGCAAAGTACTATGAGAAACAGTAATAATACCATTGAGGGATATGTACTATTGATGGGGTATCTCTTATGTGCAAAGTCAAAAACTTATCCTGAATTAGCATAATCTTCATAATGGCCTTGCACATTAGGTATTATGATCCCTATTTGAAGATGAAAAAACTGAGGCCCATATGAGGTTAATTTTTTTCACTCAAGGTCAGCAAAGTGAATCATAAGAGAGTCTAACCTGGCTCTAAAGTTTCATACACTCTCCACCATATACTATTGCATTTGAGCAATGAAAGAAAGATCGTAAGTATAGTGGGTCCAATATGTTAATTCAAAAGCAAAAAATTGATACATCAAAATAGGTTCTAGAAATAATCATTTACCTGAATATTGATAAGTTTTCTAACCCAAATAACCTCTACCTTTATTGTTTGGAGGTGTTCCAGGACAAAAATGTGGGTGATGTTAGCTGCAAATATATGGGACACCCTGAGCCAGAACTAACCAACTAAGTAACTGAGAAACAATGTGAGCTAATGTTTATTGTTTTAAGCTGCTGAGTATTGTTAGAGTGTTTTGTTATGCAGTAAAGAATCTATATATGTAGACTTAGGAATTTGTCTGCCATCGATCTTAGCTAGTCAATAGTCTGCATTCTAAAGTTCCACTGTATAGGCTACTATATACACATTTTGCAAAACTGATAATCCTGACATCAATCTATTACAGTAACTTAGTGTGGCATAGTTGTAATGAATTTCAGACAAGTGATCAAGAGTCCTGAATTCAAGTCCCAGACTGACCTGTGATCTTGTACAAGTAGAACTCTCTGGGTATCTGTTTCTGTAAAATTAAGGAATATATATTAATAAGAAGGTCTCCAAGATTTTTCCACTCTAATATACTCTAATTCCATAACTGTATTTTCTATATAAATTATTTCCATCTGTTTTATTATATATTTCTTTTATCTCAACTCTAGAACAAAAATATTTCCCCAGTGTCACCATCTTCAGTGTGGAATCCTGATTAAAATAAGACAAGTTGCATCATCATGTGTCTTGGCTGTCTTTTCCACTAAATAGAGTGGGATGTGTTAAGGATCTTTTTGCATTATTCGTACTCTCTCAATGTTCTCTACAAAAACATGGATAAACACATTCCATTCATTCATTTCCATTGGCTAGAGTAAGTCATCACATAGCCACACCCAACTTCAAGGGAATAGGAAAGGATCTAGGGTAAGAAGATATAATGGCAAACAGCCCTAATTAAGGACCCCTGACACTTGGAAAATACATGCATAGGTTCAAGAAAGTTTGCAAAGCTACATTTTATTTTGAAGAAAAATCAATTCTTCTGACTTTTCTTCATTTAGCAAATACATATTGAGCACGTATTACTTGCCAGTGTTCTAGGCACTGGGTAACCATGATAGACAAGGCCTTTACCCTCATGGTCTGGGATGTTGTGGTGACCATGATAAACAAGGTCTTCCCCTCATAAAACTTACATTCAAATGGATGGCAAAGTTATTTCAAGAAAATTCAAAGGCATTTGCATTGCCATCAAAATTTCAAAGTCTGTTGGTGTTAGTGCTGGTTTTAAATGTTTCAAAAGGTTTGGGGTTTTTTTGTTTGTTTTTTGTTTTTATTTTTTTAGGCCACTCTTTTTATGTAATTTAATGCTCCTGTTCACCAAATCATCTCACCTTTCTGACTTCTCAAACATATTGAGATGAAAGCATATTGTATTCCATAAATGATGTGATGAGGACACATTCCGTGTAAAACTCAGGACCTCTGTCCAAGGACCCTCTCCTTGGGGCTGGGATGGTAGCTAGAAAGATAACTTTGCAACCCTAGGCCTGTTTTTGACACTGGAATGTTACTTCCTGTCAGCCTTAGTTCCTCCTTATCCCTCCACGTTGTAACGTTTTTATTGCCTTTGAGTGAAATAATAGTTTCAGCCTTCTTCTTTTTGGGCTATCTTGAGAACAGTCACAGTCTTTGTGTATAGCAGACCATCAGCCTTCTAGCCACATTACCTGCCTACTCGGCACCACTAAGCCAGACCTGCCTCGCAACCTCCTGGGTGCCAGCATGAAGCTGGAAGAAGTGATACTTCTTGTTAGCTCCTCAGGAGTGAGGAAGGGAATCAAGGAACATGTCCCATCATTCCCAAGGTGCTGAAACATGATAATTATTTTAAGAGGTCCCTAATCTGCCACTACTGTGAAAGTGATGGTATCCCAGGTAGGTCTGAAATATACTCAAATCAGTTCTTCCAATTCTGACCTGGAAAATGGGGTACAAGACTTTTTTTCCCATCAACTAATTTTTGACATATGTAGAATGGGTATATATTCTTAAACTGTGAACTCCATGAGAGCAGTTCATGTTTCACCTATTGTTCGAGGAAACAGTAAGACTTGGAGGGACATAGTTTGCAGTAGGAGATGTACCATAATGAGTGAGAACATTAATTTGGGAGCCAGCTGCTTGAGTGAGGATCGTAGCTCCACCACTGACCAGTTCTGTAACTTTCGTAATTCCTGATCTATGTCAATAATAATTGTTAACCCATCTCATAAAATTGTTGTGAAGGCTAAAGGAATGAATATATACAAAGTACCTAGAATAGTGCCTAGCACTGAAATTGAAGTGATTAAATAAATGTTACCTGTTATTATTGTTATTACATGCTCCAAACCCCCACAGTGCCCAGAACATATAACCATTCAGTAAATATTTTGATTACCTAGTGAATGAAAAGAAAGAACTTTAGAATTTATTTGAATATCAAGATATAGGCAGTGACTAAAAGAAGAGTAAAGGTGCCATCAACCATGCAGCAAAGCTGTCATTTTCTCCAGGATTCTAGATCAGTGTTAAGTTTTTTGTTTGTTTTGTTTTTTAAATCTTAGCAAATTTCAATCAAAATATTTTTTAAATCCTTTTCTAAGCACGATACTACTCTTTTTTTTTTTTTTTTTTTTTGAGTTGGAGTCTCACTCTGTCACCCAAACTGGAGTGCAGTGGCCGCTCCCGGCCACCGCAGCCTTGACCTGCAGGTCTCCGGTGATCCTTCCGCCTCAGTCTTCCAAGTAGCCGGAATTACAGGCATGCGCTACCATGCCCGGCTGATTTTTTGATTTATTGTAGAGATGAGGTCTCGCTGCCCAGGCGGGTCTCAAAGTCCACGGGCTCAGGCAATCCACTCATCTCAGCCTCCCAAAGGCGTGGGATTATAGGCTGAGCCACCGGATACTACTCTTAATTGAAATAACAGAACTGCAAACAGCTCTTCAACTAATGAACCATGTGTTTTTAAGTGATATTTTTATTTAGATTATTATCTCCAGTAGAGGTTAGTGCGTGGTTGGTCTTGTGACAACTGTTGCCAAAACAATTGGTATTGTCTTTGCACAGGCTAGCAAAAACACCCTCAATTTTCTGATAATTTTAGAGTTATACATATGTCATCTTTTTCTTCTTAATGAAAAAGAAATTCTTTTTTATCATTTTTAGAGCAAGAATATGGTATTGCTTGACACCATATAAATATCTTTTAACATAACGGCTAAGTATATGGAATAGACACCAAGTGTCTATAGAGCATAGTCCATGAAAATTTCCAGGTAGATCAAGTTTAACAGAAAAAATACATTTTTTCTTTTGATTCATTAAATTATACATGACTCTAAGGAAAATGAGCAATATGGTTCTGGCAATATATAGTAGTCCTGACATTTCTCTTAGTAAAGGGCATATTCCTATCTCAGCACTAAATGCTGGCCAAATAGTGTGACCTTGACCTTCTATCTAAACTCTTATAATTTTTTAAAATCCACTGGTGGAAATAAAGTCTCTGTGGAGATGTGGATGATTTACTGATAACGGAAACATTCAGATTCCATTACTACTGATAACTGTGGTCCCTTTTATGTTTTCCCTAAGCCATAACTATTTAAAATGTTACCGTTAGCATTCTTAGTTGTCCTATTTGTTGGTATATAACTCTCATACTTAAATATATAGAACAAATCATATTAATTAAAATAAATGGCTTGGACAGTAGGGTTGTGCTGCAGATTGTCTCTGAAGGCTATAAATTCAAATTAAGGGTTTTGCTGCTTGTTCCTGAGCTTGGAAAGATTCCTTTTACTGCATTAGTAGTAGCTAAAGAAATCAAAAGACTTCCAAAAGAACATTCATTTGAATTCCTGCAGAAATAGCTGGATAAACTGCATATATAGCCAGTAATCATAACCATATAACAAAATCTTGACTGAAACAAGCTGCTAATTCATGATGGCAAGTGTTGCTATGTAATAGTATTGAGTTTGAATAACGGGGCTTATTTCTATATATAGTAAATATATATATATTTGTTTCTGTGTGTTTCTTTATTTGTATATGTATATAACATTGGTCTCAGGAGTTCTAAGTAGTATACCATATCTACAAACTGAGATATTTTTAATAAAATAAACAGATAAACCTTATTTTCTGAACATTGAAGTATTCAGTTGGGTCAAAATAACTTCTGGGATGATGAATAACTGCATATGTTAAGAAAAGCCTATGTTTTGTAACTTCCAAAGGCAAATATGTGACTGCCATTTATAATATTCTATACAAACGTAATGTTCCTTTGTGTTGGATAGTAACCTCTATATTATTAGAAAAGAATATTTCAATCTATTTTTAAATCTGAAAATAAAACAGCACAAATAAATTTTATTTATGTGTTTATTTATTTATTTGAGTCAGGGTCTCACACACAACAATCAAAGGTTCATGCAACCTTGACTTTCTGGGGTGATCCTTTCGCTTCAGCCTCCCAAGTGGCTGCTACTACAGGTGCATGCCACCTCGCCTGACTAATGTTTTTTATTTTTTGTAGAGATAAGGTTTCACTATGTTGCCCAGGCTGGTCTTGAACTGCTGGGCTCAAGCAATCCACCCACCTCGGCCTCCCAAAGTTCTGAGATTATAGCTGTGAACCACTGCTCCCAGCCTATATACTTAACTCTACCTTTTTTATGCATATGTTTCCTTAATATTTCTCTTTTTCCTGTTGTAATTCCCCTCTCAACTAACACACCTTAATTAGCTTGAGCAAATAACTAAATTGAGTTAAAGTTTGTAAAGATCTTTCCGATCCCTTAGCAAAATGAGATTTTTTTTTGCCATCTATTCATTACCAAACATCCCTACTGAAAACCATGTAAGACCTTGTTTCTCTCTTATTAGACCTCTATTATTTAAGTACTTTAGAGATTTGATACAAAGTTCAGAGAAAAACAGAACTTTTCAAGTGTTGGAAATTACAACCTATAAGGAAACTTTAAGCGATTCTATTTTAGAGAGTTAAATCAACTTTCAAGTTTCATAAAAAGGATGATGTTGATTTCTCCGTTTCTACTAACTGTATGTTAAAGGGGATGGACTGAAACTATGCATTTTCTTAAAATTTAGGTTTTGAAACATTCATTAGTCAAAAGCAGTTGCAGATTTTCATATCTGGAGAATGTATCAAAAAAGGGTAGGTCTTGCCTCATGCAATGACTTGCGTCTATAGTCCTAGCTATTTGGGAGACCAAGGCAGGAGAATCACTTGAGCCCAGAAGTTGGAGGCTGCAGTGAGCTATAGTCATACCACTGTACTTCAGCCTGGGTGACAGAACAAGACCCCATCTAGGGAGGAAGGAAAGGAGGGAGGGATGGAGGGAAGGAGAAAGGGAGGGAAAGGAAAAGAGAGAGTAGGTCTCATCTGATTACTTGCTTTCAAGAGAAGAGGGTGACTATAATCCTGTAGTTTTATGTGAGGAAAAAAAATGGAGCTACTAAAAATGGTGCCATTTAAACTCCAGCTGATTATTCCCACAACTATTTGTAGATTACAATATTCATAATTGATTCTCAAACATAGCCTTATATATGTCTTCTCCCTGAAGTTTGTCCTTTTGGACTAAGTGCTATTCAGAATCATACCTTCCTACAGAAATGTTTTTTTGAAAAGAACATCAAATTCTGTAGTTTTCAATCTCACCATAGAAGTCAATAATGACTTTAATACTCAAAAGAATCAAAATATTTCTTGTCATTAGTGTTTCTACCTTTCCAATGAGTCAAGAAGGACATAAATTATTCCCTGAGGCTACCTTGGATTGCTTCATGAGTCAAGGAAGAAATGCCTGAATTATGCCTTTCCCACAAACAACTGCTAAAACGAAGCCTAAGGAAATGGCACACCCATGCCTTTTATTACCACTGACATTTCATGCTAAACTGAAATATTGTACAAAATCTTTATGGGATTTTGAATATGGATTTAGAATTATTATTCATTTCAGCCCATATCATGAACTCTCTGAATAAGCTCCCTGAGGACAGGGCCATATTTAGCTCCTCTCACTTGTGTCACCCAGCACAAGATGTTGAACTCAGCAGACTCTTGATAAATGCTTGATAGATGAATGGACAAATTAATTTCATACAATAAAACTCTGTTCTAAAATGTGATTCATTACACAGACCACAAACCAAGGCAGCTTCCTGAAAACATAAGTTATTTGTACTGAAACCCAATAGGTAACTTTTTTTTTTTTTGAGTCTGAGTCTCACTCTGTCACCCAGGCTGGAGTGTAGTGGCATGCTCATGGCTACTGCAACCTCGGCCTACTGGGCTCAGGCAATCCTTCTGCCTCAGCCTTCCAAGCAGTTGGAATCACAGGCATGCGCCACCACACCTGGCTAATTTTTTGATTTATTGTAGAAATGAGGTCTCACCAAGTTACCCAGACTGGTCTCAAACCCCTGAGCTCAGGCAATACTCTCGTCTCCACCTCCCAAAATGCTGGGATTACAGACATGAGCCACCATGCCCAGCAGAGCAAGTACCTTTTAAGACCCTTTCATTTCTCTCTGTGACAAGGATTCACTTTAGTTAATTTTAAATAATTTAACTAATCACCTGAAATTTTCTATTTCCGTTCACCGAGAGTTTCCCAGAGTTTGTGCTCATTTGGGCCAGTCTTCTGTTTCTTCTATATCTACAGTAGCGTACCTTAAGAACTGGTATAATCTGAAAATATTGTCTGGGTCATAAAAGATACATTTAAATTTGTTTAGTATTATGTATTTTCACCCTTTAAAAATTGAGAACCTAAATGTGTATTCTCCATGAATTGCATTAACCAGCAAGAAAAAGTAAATGATTTTGTTTTATTGATGGCTAAACTAAGAGGGCTTTGCTGATTTATATAGTTTCTAAAAACTAACCATAATAATTTCTTATTTACATCAAAGCTGACCATGAGAACTAAAATGATAGCTCTTAATATATATGTATGTATGTGGTTCTGTTATATGCCTTTGCGGAGCTTCTAAATTAATAGACAAAGCAAGAAAATCAACAACCAGAGATCCCAATGAGATTATGGTATAAAGTTAAATACTGAAGAGAATTTGACAGAAAATCAGAGTAAGGAAAGGTTATTGGGATCAAGCATGGTGTCACATCGCCAGAAATTAAATGTTTAAACAGTGGCCTACAAAAGAACTTACTTCAATGTGGTTTGTGACCCAAATTAAGTGCTTTGCTAACCAAAGTTTGTTTTAAAACTTTTTACATTGGTCAAGAGTACTAGTAGAGGCCAGCCTTGGTAGCTCACTTCTATAATTCCAGCACTTAGGAGGCTGAGGCAGGAGGAGTACTTGAGCTCAGGTTTTGAGACCAGCCTAGGCAACACAGTGAGAGCTTATCTCTACCAAAAAGCATCAAAAAAGTAGCTGGGCATGGTGGCATGTACCTGTATTCTCAGCTACTTGGAAGGCTGAGGTGGAAGGATAACCTGAGCCCAGGAGTTTGAGGTTTCGGCAAGCTGTGATCATGCCACTGCACTGTAGCATGGGCAACAGAGTGAGACCTCGAAACAAAAAAAAGTACTAGTCAAGTGCCAAATAGCAAGAAGTTACTGAATATCTTGTTTTCTTTATACCACCAACTTGTTTTTTAAAACTGTGTATGGTTAGTTAAAAAAAAAAAAAAAAAAAAGAACTTGCAGGAAGCTGTCTTTTGTTATGGGCATTGAATTTTAGACCTTAAGAAACATGAAGTGGGCTGGGCACAGTGGCTCAGCCTGTAATCCCAGCACTTTGGGAGGCCGAGGTGAGAGGATTGCCTGAGCCCGGGGGTTCGAGACCAGCCTGGGCAACTTGGTGAGACCTCGTCTCTACAATAAAAATCACAAAAACTAGCCAGGTGTGGTGGCATGCATCTGTAGTTCCAGCTACTTGGAAGGCTGAGGCAGAAGGATCACCTAAGCCCAGCAGTTCAAGGCTGTGGTGGCTGTGAGTGTGTTACTGCACTTCAGTTGGGCGACAAGAATGAGTCTCCAACTCAAAAAAAAAAAAAAAAAAAGAAAAGAAAAAGAAACATGAAGTATACAGAAACCAAGGATGAGGAGACTAATTTTAGTGCTTTCAAAGCACTAAATTAGGTAACAATTAAATAATACCTATTTAAGATACTAAATACTATTATTTGTGATACTGTGAAAGTTATTATTTCTTCAATCTGCCTAAGAACAACATAGTTACACCTAAACCTCTAATACACACCAATCAACAGATATTTTGTGAGTGCTAAAAGTGTGCAGAGTATAGTGTACGGAGCTCTACGTAATTTGTTAATTGAAATATACTACTTGAGCCAGACTAGGATATTTGGCCGTTCTTAGGAGGTGGGAGGCACTGGAATACAGGACAGTACAGGTGTGTTTGTTTTGGAGAGGAAATAACATGGTTTGCCTTGTACTTTAGGATGATAAATCCACCTGCATTTTCCCTGAATCATCACTAACCAAGTCATATTATTATTACTTTGTGATCATTAAAAAACATAACCAAAAATTTTCTTAATTTGATTCAGATCACTTTTTCTGGAGAAAGTTTTTATAGAGAAGTACCACCCCAAGCCAAATGTCCTGTGCAATAAGTATCTTCTTCCTTGTCATGTTTATATTGATAAATACTTTATCATTTCATATACATGTAAATGATAAGTAACATAGATTCTTTAAAAGTATAAGCTGAGGGGAATGTAAATACTGAGAAATAAGATCAAGGAAAGACTGTGTGCAGGGGAGGCCATGGTGGTATCATCAGAAGCTGAATCAAGGACAGGGAATTCACTCTTCCCACACTTTCCAGTGCTTATTAAAAGCTGGATTAAGTGGCCTCAGCCTAAGTGGCATATTCTTGCTTCTAACAACATATTGAGCACCAGCATTTAAAATGCCTTCAGTCTGTCATGTCTATTAAAAGCAAATGATGGTAAAGGTAACACGAATGTGAAAAGGTCACTTTCTACGTATTTACTTTTGCATGTGTTGTATTATGGGAAAAAAGTGTTAGTCATTGATAAATATATTCAAAAACATTCCTGAGGTTCAGAAAAATAAATCCATCTCTTCCCTGTTTGAAAAGAATATTTTCTTTGAAATAAAAACTATACATAATCGAAAGTTTTGCTCCACAAACTGTAAGTATAGATGAAAAGATACTACAAATGAAAAAAAATTTTTCAATGCGTTAATCAAACAACAGCTCAAGAAAGAAACAGACGAGATGTTACAAAGCCGTCTGTGGTTAATTGACCCAAATAGTGCTGGTAACAGGTACTATAAGACTCAAAAGAGAGGGACGATTGCCTCAGAATTATAAAGTTGGGAAGGACTTCATGAGAGAGATGGACTGTGGACTGGACCTAAAGAAGATTGAGCAGGTTTGGGATAGATGGAAAGGCATTTCAGATGGGAGAAACTGCAAAACCAGAAATGGAAACACAGGAGGAAAAATACGAGGTGGGAGATAATAAGGAAAATTATTTTCTTCCTGAGGAGAGGTAGCAGCAGCCAAACAGAACTACTACTACCAAACTAGAACACTAAAGACTTTAAGCCAGGCTCGGTGGCTCAGCCTGTAATCCTGCGCCTTTGGGAGGCTGAGGTGAGTGGATTGCCTGAGCCCACGGGTTCGAGACCCGCCTGGGCAGCGAGACCTCATCTCTACAATAAATCAAAAAATCAGCTGGGTGTGGTAGCGCACGCCTGTAGTTCCAGCTACTCGGAAGGCTGAGGCGGAAGGATCGCCAGAGCCCAGCAGGTCGAGGCTGCGGTGGCCGGGAGCGGCCACTGCACTCCAGTCTGGGCGACAGAGTGAGACTCCAACTCAAAAAAAAAAAGACTTTAAACCCTCTAGGCAGGGAAGTCATTGCTGGTTTGATGTAGCAGGCATGAGATATCTGGAAATACTGCACTGTTCAAGCACTGAGTCATGAGCACCTGGACTGTGGATGGCCATGGAGTAAGAATGATTCATGTGGTAGCCATGAATGTGAGAATGATTGCAGAGGAGGTTGTCTTATAACAGGTGACTGACCTTGTGAACAAGATCAGGAGTGGAGACATGGAGTACTTTATGAAGTTCAGACCCTGTGTTATTGAGGGGGAATGGGGTCTGAATAATTTAAATAAATATACATATGTGTACATACACTTAATATGAATATACAAATATATGCCTATATTAATACTGATATATTATTAATATTTAAATGTAATATAATAGATAATAATATAATTGAAGTGGGAGTGAAAATAACCATCAAGAATTGAATTTAAGCCAGGCTCGGTTGCTCAGCCTGTAATCCCGTGCCTTTGGGAGGCTGAGATGAGTGGATTGCCTGAGCCCGCGGGTTCAAGACCCGCCTGGGCAGGTGAAACCTCATCTCTACAATAAATCAAAAATTCAGCCGGGCGTGG
>NW_007257406.1:31083-105442 GCF_000164805.1 Carlito syrichta | reverse complement strand
GTCTGGGCGACAGAGTGAGACTCCAACTCAAAAAAAAAAAAAAAAAAAAAAAAAATTTAGAGAGCTTCTCACAAAAATGAAGTTTAAAGATACAGAATTGCAACTTGAGACAGAGATGAATTACAGTTAGTTATGGGGGGGAGGTGTGGGGCTTTCTCAGGGAGAAGAGAAGATGGTCTAAGGTTGATCCTGAGAAAAGTCTACATGTACAGAACAGCAGAAATGAGAGAGCAGAGATGTTATTTTCCCCTCTGATCAGAACCTTCCTCGGAAGCCAGTCTGCACTGTGCAGTATAGAGGCGAGAACAACAGAAAAAATTATATTTTTTAGAAGAATAAAATCTAATAATCGTTTCCACTCTTCAGCTACCAACTGGTAGAATAATTTGAAATCATTGATTTGGCCAGATGGTTAATGCTGTTTAACAGCACAATTAACTAATATATAATTTTAAAATACCTTATAAATATAAAGCGCTACATAAATGTTTAATAATAACATTAAACAAGAGGTTTATTTCAAGTTACATTTTTCTATTTGAATATTTTATTGGTGTTTCAGGAGAAATGCCAATACTATGATCAAATGCTGTCATTATAGTCTGTATTTGAAAAATACAGCAAAGTAATGATAGGGAAACAAAAACCACCCTGGCCACGCTAGGCTGAACAGAGCAGACTTGCAGGAAACATCTTCCTCCTGGAAGACAGGAGGGAATGACAACACAGTGGCAAATATGTTTAACTGAGCACCGAGTGAAAACATTGTAACACTTAGCCACTTCATTGTACCTGCATATTTATAGGGAAGAATTTGTCAGAAAAAATAATGTGTGAGAGACAGAGCAGGAGGAAGAGCATCAAGGTAGGAGCTCTAAGGAAACCACTTGATACAAGTGGAATCTCATAAAATAAGGGCAACATTTTATGAAGCTCTTGAAATTTATCGCTCAGCTACTCTTTACAACAATGCATTAGGATGTATCCTGCTAGCATCTCCTTTTTGCATATGAGAAAACTGATGCACAGAGAGGTTAAGAAAATTTTTCAGTAGCACACAGCTAGTAAGAAGGAGATACAGGATTCAAGCATAGACAATATGGCTCCAATGTCTTCTGGGAGGATCTTGATACCCTGAGAAAATGAGACAGGTGCCGCCCTCCTCCTTCTTCATGCCTCAGAACAAAGATGTGATGGCTGAAGCTGCAACCACCATCTTAGGACCATGAGATAAAGGACATGAGAAACACAGAGTTATCAGCCCTGTTGTTAAGCTTCTTAACCCATGCCAGAAGTCACCCACTTCTGAATTCATGTTATTTGAGAAAAATAACCTTCTATTTGTTTAACCCACCACAATTAAGATTCCTCATATTTGCAGCCTTAACCTATGTACCAAATAATGATAATAATCACTATTATTCATTGGTTGCTTGCTACAAATCAATCATTTTATGTCTTAAGTGTGCTTAGTCATGTCATCTTTACTGCAACTCTGTGAAGCAGGCACTATTATTACTATTTCCATTTTACAGATAAGGAAACTGAGTCACAGTTTTTTCTCGTTTGCCCAAGGCCACACAGTTTATAAGGGATTTAAATCCTGCCCCCTGACTACCAAACCCCCACTCTTCAGCATATAGTATTCTAGGCAGTGAAGCACTAAACATTTCAACTGAAATCAAGAATTAGATAGAGATTCTTGGTATCCCCACTACTATTCAATATTATTTGGAGATTCTAAAACAAATGTTTCTCAGCATGGATAGAAACTTGCTGTCATTTTGGTAAGACAATTGTGTGGAATTGTTGCATATTAAAGATGTTGCCATCTCTGTTGCCTGGGTCCTAGTAGATGCACTCTCTAGACAGTGAATCTCAGCCAAAAATGGCCTCCACATTTCTCCACAGGGTTGGCAAACTCTCTCTGTCAAAGTCCAAATAGTTAATATCTTAGACTTTGCAGGACATACAGTATCAGTTTATCTCAATTGCAACTACTAACCTCTGACCTCGTTGAGTGAAATCAGTCATAGATAATACACAAACAAATGAAGAGCCCATGTTCCAGTGTGTCCCTATTTATAGATGAGAACTCCAGGGCACATAGAAGTTAAGAAACTTGTCTGAGGGAATTAAACTTGTAAGTGGTAAATTTTGATTCAACCCCAAAGGACCTATGCTCCTATTCAGAACAGTATTGATTTCACCTATTTTAAATGTTTTTCTCCTAATAGAAGGTTTAGTAAACATCTATCTCAGAGAACTTCTCATACTCCACACTCTGGTCCCCCTCATCCATCTGGTATTGTTGCTCCTCCCTACAGAACTTGCTTATGTGACAGCCTGAACATACCACTACCAGGAGTACACCATATGCTTAACCATACATGCCCAAGAGTGACACTCAAGAGTGACTCTTCTGGTTGGCTGTGACACACAGCTATCCATGAAACACTCCTCCAAATATTATATTCTATAAAACTGATCACTAGAACAATTACTCACTGATCTGTGATTGTTTTTATTTTGCACACCTCAAGTTCTGTTGTAGGTACCATATATCAAAAGTTGCTGAACAGAAACAGACATTTCTTAGGCCATGGTCTGGTACATGGAAAAGCTCTATAATGTAAGTTAATATTGACAGAACACACGAAGTAGTAGGCAGATACCTCTGATTCCGGTATGAATACATGTGTAAATCCAGGAAGATGCACCAAGGCTAAGAACAAACAAATTGATCAGAGTGGTGTTATGGAGCAAAGATACTGTTAGAATATCTTTTACCAAAATGCCAAGGTTTCAGTTGAGATACTTTTGCTTACTGCCCAGAAAATCAGTTGCTTAGACAGCAAGTATTGACAGGGAAGAAGGCTTTTTATTAGGTGATATCATCTGAGGAGAACGAAGATTTAGCCTCAGATTTATCTCCCAGCCAACTGAAACTAGTGGTTTTTATAGTGGAGGAGGAAATGTAAGACAGCAATTTGGGTGTGGTAAGAAAGCAAACATGTTGAGTGAGGGATCTGATATCTCATTGTCTGGATGCTGTGGTCTGGTGAATTTCAGTCACTTGCCTAAAGGTTGGTCTCCTGAGGAAGGGACTTAGATAAGGCAAATGTACTTTTCAAATTTTAAGACCAGGAAAGACATTTTCTATATTTATTAAAGAAAAACATAAATAACAGTTCTGTGAGGAAGTTGGACTGGTTTCAATCTCAGCCCAGGTTTTAGAGTCCCTGTTGTGTTTGGATAGGAAAAGGGACACATAGTTAAGGATAGGTTAAGCCCCAACATCTAATCACCTAGAAGCCATAGAGATAAAGCCCATTCCAGAAGACAGCTAATAGTACAGTACAGATCAGCGTGGTCTCATGAGATTTGCTGCTCATTAGGGTCAAAGATACAGCATAGTCATTGCCACCAGCTGTAGTAGGAACCAGGTTGTAATTCTTTACCATGGTAGGCAGATGTGGAATTGAGCAATGGTGCGAAAGGGCAGGCTACCAAAAATAGGAAAAACAAAACAATAATCACCTCATAATGTTTTTCAGGGAGGACTAGAATACACTGATGATATAGTTGGGATGGTTGTTCCCTCCAGATCTCTTGTTGAAATGTGAGAGCCAATTGTTGGAGGTGGGGCCTAGTGGGAGGTTATCAGATCATAGGGGTGGAACCCTCGTGAATGGTTGGGGGTGTTCTCCTGATCATAAATGAATTCTTGCTCTATCAGTTCACGAAATAACTGATTGTTTAAAAGAGGCTGGCACCACTTTCTCTCTCTGTTACTCTTGTTCCTGCCATGTGACACGTTGGTTCCTCTTGCGTTTCACCATGATTATAAGCTTCCTCACCAGAAACCAAGAAGATGCCAGCACTATGCAGAACTGTGAGCCAAATAGACTTGTTTCTTTATAAATTACCCAGTGTCAGGTATGTCTTTGTAGCAACACATTACAGACTAAAACAACTCATTTCAACATTTTCTGGTTTCTGTCGGGATGTGTTTCCACCACCATATGAAATATGAGCTATAAACTAGGGGTAAAGATTTTGAGCAGATTGTTCATTCAATTGTGTTTAACAAATTGGTAAATTATTTTATCTTCCAATAGTTTGTTGAAAGAATTGACTTGTTTTCGCAGTGTATTAAAATAAACAAAAACCCCAAAACTAAAGCCATGTTGGAATTAGAAATGAACTTCTCCTAAGAACTTATAGATATGAAGTATAGCAATGTTTGTGATAAACACACATTTTAAATCTCTAATGGTTTTATTCAATAAGAGGAAAATTATTAGGAAAAATGTAGTTCTAATATCATTTTTTCATTCGTCTTTGTCACCATTTCTTATCCTCTTATGAAATGATTTCTTCTTAATAAGCACAAAGCAAATATAATAAGGTTGTCGTAGGTAAATAACTTTGCCTAATGTCATTAATTACTAACAGCTCAATTATACTGTGAAGTGCCTATAATTGTCATGAAGCTTCAAAAATCCCTATCATGGATTCTATTATGTATACAATTCATTTAAATTACATTAATTATACAGATTTTTAATGAAGCACCGAGACTGTACTTTTAATTTTCACACATAGAGACAATGATCAAAATATTTATGTGCATATTCCATATTTTATTATGTTGACATTCAGAAAATAATTCACTTACTTGGATAATATTAGCACCTTTACATGGGAGGAAAAAATGGTAAGCCTAATTTCTTATGTTTGGATTTCTTTTAAGCTTGTATGATCCTTAGATAGTTCTTTTATTTATTTTCTAGCACAATTTGGGCAATATTTTTTCAGAAAGTGAAATATTTATTTTCTAACAGCAATGTATGATAGCTGTAAAATGGTTTTAAAACCATAGTTGTTACTGCATTTACAAGCCTAATTCTTTGAACTCCAGAACCTAATTCTCTGAGTTCAAATCTAAAGATACTCAGGCAAGTGACTTTAATATTCGGTGCCTCGGTTTACTAATCTGTAGAATGGGAATAACAACATTTTGTATTGAGAATTTGAAGACTATTATGTCAAGTGTTTAAAATTGTGTTTAACCCATAGTTAGTGCTATATAGTTATTTGCTATTATTTATTTTCCTGCTCAGAGGAACTCAGTTTAACATGAATCTTCATGACACCCAAGTCTACCCATATAATATGAGTAATGGGAGCTTTTTATCATTAAAATTCCATGAAAGCAGTGTAAGAAAACCTTGCAGGCTAAATTGTAAATCCCAAAATGATGGTTTTAGGGGTATATTCCCTTAGGATATGGCTTTGAACAGTGTGGCAGTGAAAATTCTATTTATTCTTCAAGTTGTTATTAAAACCTGTTAGATCAATGACCTAACTTCAAACATATAGAGAAACTAAGGCAGCCAGAAATAGTAATTTTTAGATCCAGACAATGTTGAGGCTAGGAGGTGAGGAGAGTCATAGGCAGAGGGTAAAGCAGAAATACAAGTTAAAACCAAGTGTCATAGATCAGAACATCCTCTCCCTTCACTCCATACTTTCCCTCCTCCTCCTCCTCCTCTCTTACGACAATTTGAACCCCAGCAACCCAATATGGAACCCTGTGTGAGAACAGGCATCCCAATACAAGGTCTTTATGGAAAATGTTGTGTCTGTGCTTTCTTTTCATCCCTCCAACAAAACCAGAAAACTCCACCCTGAACCCATGCCTTCTTCCTCAAGCGTGCCAGGCTATTTGTTAACCAGGAGTTCTGATCATAATACGGTAGGTGGTTTCTAGAGGACATTCAGTTGCTTGTTTGTGGTTCAGAGTCCTATCCCGCTGAAGCCTTTAGAGAAGAGGGTCTTTTTGGAGGTATTTTGGTTTTAAAATCCTTTTGTGACAGCATATCATGGTGGATGGCTTAGGGAGTGGTGGAAATAAGAGTGAGGAAAGGAAAAAGAAACTGTTGGAGTGCTGGGCTCAGTCTACCCTGGCCAGTCCTGAGGAGGTGACACATATGAGAGAGGGAGCACTAAGCATGCTTGGGTTATTGTGATAATACTTATTTGCAAGATTATGTACATATGTATATAGTTCTAGATTCTAACATTCTGTTCTGTATCTTCTAATCACTCAGAATTAGAGAGTCTTTAATCCTTTTTTTTTTAGTAAATGTTCTTTGGAAGCTTGCTAACTATTTGCCACTTTTCTTGGGTGATTTAACTTGATTGCTTCAAATCTGATCTTGTTTCCAAGAATAGACTGACCTGCCCTTAAGGTTTATCCAATTTAGCTTGATGTTCTTTCTGCTAAGATCTTCCTGGCAAACCTCCCTGCAACTTAAAGCTACTGATATGTTCAGCAGTGAGGGAAAAATACTATGAAAAATATTTGCTTAGTAGTTACTAATTCTAGATTTTATTTATATGTGTGTGTATTTTCATAGGTCATATACATGTTTTAAATCTAGGAAATACAGAAACTGCATTTAAAACAAAATACTTTAAAAAACGTTATCCTTGGGACCCAACACTGTGGCTCACACCTGTAATCCCAGCACTTTGGGAGGCCAAGGCAGACCAACCTAGGTAACAAAGCAAGACTCCCTCTCTAAGAAAAATTTAAAAATTGGCTGGGCTTTGTGGCGTATGCCTGTAGTCCCAGCTACTCAGTACTCAGGAGGCTGAAGCAGAGGATGACTTGAGCCCAGAAGTTGGAGGCTGCAGTGAGCTGTGATCGTACCACTGCACTCCATCCTGGCTGACAGAGCAAGACCCTTTCCCTAAATAAAATAAAATAAAATAAAATAACCTTATCCTGGAGTGGAGCTGCTTTGACTCTCTTCTCCTATCCCACTCTCCTGGCTCATGCTGCAGATGCAGTGCCAATGAATTGTGTTGCCTGAGAGGCAGACAGTGAAGAATAAACAAGAAGAAACAGATACCTCAAGAAACCAATGATGACATATTCAAGCCGTGAATAACTGGGTGTTGACCTGTAATGTGAAAGTTACAAAAATGCTAAGATGTGATTTTTCTTTTAGGTGGGAAATGAGAAAGGATGAAACACTAGAAGAGGAAGAAAAAGCAATGCTGGAACATTTAAAACGAATTTGCACCACAGAGAACTCTTCTGCCTCAGATAACACAGAGGAAGAGTAATCTGCAGAAAACAACTCCAGCTTTATTTTAGGAAACAATCACATGTAATGGAGTAAGAATTTTACTATAGTCAGAATGAAGCTCAGATGTGCTGTGAAGCATGAAACCAATGACTGGGTAATCTCCGTGCTGAAAAGGAATACAGCACATAAAGAATAAGGTGCTGCATATTTTTTATTTAAAAAATATTTTCAAATGCTTTTATTTCTCCAATCTTTCTCTGTATATGATATAACTGCTGCCATCTCGTGTTCCCTTTGAATTATTTTTTTTCTCCTTTCAGTCTTGAAGTATCTATGACAACAAGCAAAAAAAAAAGTTGGAAATATTTTTTCTAAGAATATTTTAATGCAACATTTGGATGTTGAGTAGAGGCACATAGCCCCCCGAGGGTCATCTGAAAATTTCAATTTAATTTAATAGCTGTAGCCCAAGTCCCTGTCTTAATTGCCTTTAATGCCCACCACTGTACCAGTCTTCCTTCCCATATAAACTCTTCCTCATCAATTTATCTTAATCACAACCAAGGCATTCTCCTGATCTATAACTTTAGTCATGTCTCTGCTTGCTTGTAGTGGTTTTCTATCCTCCTCCTAAATCATATTCAAACTTCTGCTCATATGCATTCAGGTCCTATACCAAATGACTCCATATCCAGACAATCGCATGCCATCCTCTTGGTTCAGGCCGCATGTTTACTATTTTTCCCAACCAAAAACCACCTTTCTCTCATAATTTTGCTCAGAACTCATTCCAGTAATCTCTCCTTTAAAGCTCCTTATCTATAATGTCTGTTACTTCTTTTATTTCCATTACATTGACACACACAATAAGGAAACAAGACATGTTCCAGCACTCTCTCTGCCAAAGACAATAATAGATATTTATTATATCCTTCCAATTAGTGCCCGATATTAGATTATAAAGACCTTGAAGGCCTTACAATATAATATGAAGTCTCCCTTTGTAATTCCCCATGTACCAACCACAGTGTTATTCATTGAGTGGGCAGTTAATGAGCAGAGCTGAATACGTGGCTGCCATTGAAAGAAGACAACAAAGACAATTAGACTGTCAAACAGTCCAAGGACATCTGGTGGAAGCCTTGCATCATGGGCTATTTTAGACCATATGACATCAAACATCATGTTTTCTGATGTTCTCAGATATATAATAAATTGTCCATACTCCTACATTCTGTGATGATTATAAAATATGTGTAGACTATATGATTTCCAGGGGAAAGTACTCATGCATTTTTCAAACAGTAAAAGCTTGGGGTGCAGAGGAGGCCACCTTAGGAAATCGCTTATATTTTTTCCTTAAATAAAAACACAGATGACCATGTAGACAGCTGCTTGCCAAATAAAACATTTGAGTTTTTAGAAATGTACTTCAGTTGGCCAGTATAATCGTGAACCAAATGTTTTAAGATTTTGTTGAAATAATTTATATTCTATTATGCAGATCATTTTTTTAATGTAAGAAAAATTTATGAGCGCTGGACATCCCATCTAATATCAGCTATAAATAGTTACTAAACAGCTATAAACAGTTACTATAACAATCAACATAAAGCAACAGTTGACTTTATTCCTTCAGCTAAGTGGTGGCGTATGTACTAAATCTGCATAACTGATTTATTCGACTAGATACTAAGATGGAAAGTCAAAATAAATTGACCTAATAAACCAAATACAACAATCTAATGGAGTTATAGAATTTCACATTTGGGTGAAGGGTCATCTTTTAAAGTTATTTTTTATTGAGTCTGTGTATTTCTATACTAATCCTGGGAAGTAATTTAGGTCCTTCCAGAAAAATATTTTCTGTGACTGCCTTTTTAAAGAAAAGAAGTATAGTAAGGGAGAATGGAATGAGTTTAGAAGAAGAGAAAGGTAGTAGAGAAAGAAAACTTACAGTTGAATTCTCTTATATTTGTTTGGTGAAATTACTATAGCCATAATGGAAAATGTTTATAATTGAGAATGTGAAATGATAAGTCATTGATTATTCAGATCATTTTGATTTTATACTTAATATGATTTTTAAAGTGTGAAAAGACATGGTATTTCAAAACAGTTGTTTCTCACATTTATTTTGCATTTGTATAAGTTAACAGGAATGAAACTTAACAGTTTATATCTCCCCATATGCCTATTACAAAAATATTATCTTCCTATAAAATGTTATCTTCCTTCTGTGTTCTATTTAACTGTATTTTCTGTAATTATATATAATAAAAAAATATATTTTATTATTGGCTTAGCAGTTTCTATGTGAAAACAGTATGAATTAATTTTTTAAATAAATTACAAATAATATTATATATTTCAGATATCCAATATTTTTGTCATCTCTACCAAACACTATTATAGAACTGTCAGCCAATGGATGGAAAAAAGAAACCACTTGTTTTGTCAAACTACATATACTTACTCATAACATCCTATCACCCCAGTTCATATATTCCCGGGCCAAAGAGAGCTTCAAGTAGTTTGTAAATAGCATTTCTAACTATAAAAAAAATCTTTTAAATTTTTAAATAAGTTTCTTTGTAGTTGAAATATTTCATTGTAAAAAAAAAAAAAGTCTATATTCAACCTTAAAAAGGATGGAAATTCTGTCATGTGCTACATGAATGAACCTTAGGGACATTGTATTGAGCCAGTCACTTAAAAGACTAATATAGTATGATTCCAGTTACATGAATGGAACAGTGATTGTTTAATGGGTATAGAGTTTTAGATTTGTAAGATGACAAAGTTCTGGAGATCTCTTCACAACAAAGAGAATACACTTAACTAAACTGTTACTTAAACATAGTTAAGAAGACTGCTGAGGGAGTTCCTTCAAGATGGCTGACTAGACACATTTGGTATGCACCTCTTCCACAAAGAAGAACCAGCATAGCAAGTAGATAACCATTCAAACAAATTATCTGAGAACACTGGAATTCAGCAGAGAAGTGACAGAAAACATCTAAAGCAAGGAAGGAAGGGTAAGTGAGGCAGCCTGCTCAGCCAGGATTGGCTAGAAACCAAGAGGGACTCCCCAGTGTGGTAAAAGGGTAAGTGAGAGACCCCAGCAATACACATTTTCACTATGGCCTCCTGCCAACTTAGCCCATGGGAGAGCCCTTTGACCCATGTGGGTCCTGAAACCAACATAATGAGCTGCTTGGAGACTGAGCAAGGGCTTCAGTCCAGAAAGGGAGCTCTCCCTAAGTCCTAAGCAGTTAAAGTGTGATGCCATGTTAAGACCATGACCCTCTACCAGACGACATCCTGCTCTGGCACCCAGCAGCACTGGATCTCCATATCTCTGGGACCATGGAAATTTCTCACCTACAACCACTGCTGCACAGCTGAGGCAGCAACAACACCACACCTCCTAACCAAGGGGAAGTAGTGACAAAAGACTACCCGCATGCAGCCACTGTTATTGCCAGCTGCTGTCTCTGCCCAGGCCAAAGCAGAAGTGGCCAGCAGTGACCCTGCCCCTCCCATGAAAGGGACTACTTTAGCAAATGCTAACCTGCCTATGGCTGCTGTTCCCAGCAGCATCCACCACTGGGGCTGAAGAGCAAGCCACCAGCAGTAACCCTCCCATCACCCCTTGCAGCAGAGGGGCAACCTCACAATTTTATGTACCCTAAAGACAAACTCCACTGCCTGTGGCTGTTGTTTCTGCAGCCTGCTGACACCAGAGCCAGTGTGCAACTGAGGACCCCACCCTTAGCTGCTTGCCTATGGCTGCTAATACTGAAACCAACCCTGCCATTCCCAGTAGCAGCACAACCACTGCTGCTCCTGCCTGAGCATTCAGCCATCAGGCTGAGGATCACCACATGCTTACCTACCACAACCAGAGCTTGGATACACCACCAGGGGACCTAAGAACAAGGCTGCTTGATCTAGCTTTGCCCTGCACCCCAGTAAACAAGCATCCCAGGTCTGGAGATCACCCAGCCCAGTCCACCCCACCACCATTGACACCTGAGCACTTCCCCCCAGGGGCCTTAGGTTGGGCCCACCCAACCTGCCACAATCATCACAGCTGGCAACCACCCACAAATACCACTAGTAAGGGAGGGGACTGGCCACACAACCTGTTGCTATCACCACCAACATCAGTGAAGACCACTCAGGACCCAGAAACATGTCCTGCCATAGCTACTGCCATCACCCATGTTATAGCTACTATCCAGAATCACAAGAACCTGCCCACTCACCCAGCCCACTTCTGTCATTCCCGGCAATCAAGAAGGTCATTTGGAAGTTCAAGAATCAACCTGTCTAGAAACAATAATGATGTCAGCATACACCACCTTGAGGTCCAAGGGAAGGGACATGCAGCCCACTGCTGCCAACATTAGTCTCAAAGATTAGCCCACCTGACCTACCATCCCGTGGTAAACTCCACCACAGCTTCTACTAACGAATGCTCCCAAAGCCACTGAGGAAATCACAGATACCACTAACCCTATTTATATCTGAAGAAATCATACAGCGGTTACATTACTGTAAATATCCAGAATCAAAGCCAAAGAGCCTACATAACCAACACCACATCTTCAGGAAAAAGTCTTCTACTAAGAAAGCAAATTCAAAAAATTGGAAGAAGTGACTATTACACTTGAAGTGCAGACATCTGTGTAAAAACACGAGAAACATGAAAAAGTAAGGAAATATGATATCTCCAAATGAACCTAATAACTCTCTAGCAAAAGATTCCAGTAAAAAGGAATTTATAAAATCTCAGAAAAATAATTCAAAATATTGATTTTAAAGAAACTTAGTAAAATACAATAGAATACTGAAAAACATTACAAAGAAATCAGAAAAACATTCAGGCTATGATGAGAAGTTCAACAAAGAAATAAATATTTTAAAAGAATTAAATGGAGATTCTTGAACTGAAGAATTCATTGAATGAAATACAAAATATATGTAAAAGCTTAAACGATAAACTAGAGAAAACAAGAATTTCAGAACTTAAAGACAGGTGTTTTGAACTAAGTAAGACAAAAATAAAAATAAGAGAACTAAAAAGAATGAGCAAAGCCTACGTGACAGGTAAGACACCAAAAAGTGACCAAATGTTTAAATATCTTGTGCTCCACAGGGCAAGGAGAAAATGAAAGAATTAGAAAACCTATTTAATGACATATTAATTAAAAGAAAAATTCCAGGAATCCCATAGATCCCCTAATAATTGAAATTCAAAAAGGTCTTCTTTACAGTACATCATAGCCAAAATGTCAAAAGTCAGAGAAATGATTCTATAACAACAAGAGAAAAGTGTCTAATCACTTATAAGGGAAACCCTATCAGACGAACAGTGGATTTCTAAGCAGAAACCTTACAGAACAAGAGAGAATTAGATGATACTTTCAAAGTGCTGAAAGAAAAATATTCCAGTCAAGGATACTATACTCAGCAAAATTAACCTTCATAAATGAAGGAGAAATAAAGTATTTTGCAGACAAGCAAATACTGAGGGAATTCATCACTACACTGGCCCCAAAAGAAATTCTTAGGGGAGTCTAACCCAGAAATAAAACAATGATACCTATTAACATGAAAATACACAAAATATAAAATCCATTGACAGAGTAAGCACACAAACAAAAAAAGAGAAAGGACTCAAATGATACCAATATAGAAAACTATCAAACCACAATTATAAACAATAAGTGAGGGAAAAAAGGAATAATGGATGCACAAAACAACCAGGAATCTATTAATATAATTATAGGAGCAAGCTGCCTCATATCAATAATAACCTTGAATGTAAATGGACTAAACTATCCACTTAAAAGATGTAGACTGGCTGAATAGAGTTTTGCAAAAACATGAGCTAACTATATTCTGCCTATAGGAAACTCATCTAGCCTATAAAGACACATATGGAATTAAAGGGATGAAAAAAGATATCCTATGCAATTGGAAACCAACAGTTAGCAGAAGTAGCATACTTATATTAGATAAAACAGACTTTAAGTCAACAACAATGAAAAGGACAAAGAAGGTCATTATATAATAACAAGGCAATTAATTAAGCATGAAACTACGATTCTAAATATATATATACCCAACACTAGAACACCCAGATATATAAAGTAAATATTATTAGAGCTAGATTGAAATACAATAACAGTAGGGCATTCAACACCTCACTCACAGCATTATACAGATCAACTAGACCAGGGGTCCCCAACCCCTGGTCTGTGGCCTGTTAGGAACTGGGCTGCACAGAAGAGATCAGGGGTAGGTGAGCAAGCAAGACTTCATCTGTATTTACAGCTGCTCTCCACCACTTGCATTACCACCTGAGCTTTGCCTCCTGTCAGAACAGCACTGAAAAGCCTGATTTCTGACATCTTGTCTTTGTGAAGCAGGGTTTTCTGCAGTGACAGCAACCAAAACAAGATTATGGAGTAGACTTGACATAAGCAACACACTTTAGGTGTCACTGTCTCCCATAACCCCCAGATGAGACCATCTAGTTGCAGGAAAACAAACTCAGGACTCCCCCTGATTCTGCATTATAGTGAGTTATATTGTTATTTCCTTATATATTACAATGTAATAATAATAGAAATAAAGTGCAGAATAAATGTAACGCACCTGAATCATCCTGAAACAATCCTCCTTACCTCCTGCTTGGGCCATGGAGAAATTGTCTTCCACGAAACTGGTCCCTGATGCCAAAAAGGTTGGGGACCACTGACCTAGACAGAAAATTAACAAAAAATTAACTAAATATTATTCCAAGTGGATTTTACAGACATTTAAAGACCATTTCCTCCCACAGCTAGAGAATACATATTCCTCTCATCAACACATGGAACATTCTCCAGCATAGAGCATGTATAGGAACACAGAAAAATTCTTGACAAATTTGTAAAAATTTTAATCATAGCAGGCATTTTCTCAGATAACAATAGAATAAAACTAGGAACTAGTAACAAGAGAAACTTGGAAACTTGGGAAACTGCACATGTAAAATAAACAATATGCTCCTGAACGACCGTGTCAAGGAAGAAATTTAGGAGAAGTTTTAAAATGTTGTGAAACATATGAAAACTGAAACACAGCATACCAAAACCTACATGATACATCAAAAACAGTTCTAAGAGGCAACTTTGTAACAGTAAATGCCTACATCAAAAAAGTAGAAAGATTCCAAACAATCTAACAATGTACCAGGAGAAAGTAGAAAAGCAAGAGCAAGCCAAATCCAAAATTCGTAGAAGGAAATATAATACAAATTAGAGAAGAACTAAACAAAATAGAACCTAAAAAATACAAAGTATCAACAAAATGAAAGTTGGTTTTTTGAAAAAATAAAATTAATAGACTAACCATGCAAAAAAGAAAAGACCTAAATAAATAAAATCAAAAATTAAAAAGGAAACATTACAACTGGGATACTGGGATACAACTGGGATTGCTTGAGCCCACAGGTTCAAGAACAGCCTGGGCAACTTGGTGAGACCTCATCTCTACAATTAATCAAAAAATTAGCCAGGTGTGGTGTGTGCCTGTAGTTCCTGCTACTTGGAAGGTTGAGGCAGAAGGAACATCTGAGCCCATCAGGTCGACGATGGGGTGGCCATGAGCATCCCACTGCACTCCAGCCTGGGCGATGGAGTGAGTCTCTAACTCAAAAAATAAAAATAAAGTCATTAAAGTTGCAGGATACAAAATCAACATACAATAATTTGTATTTTTTATACACCAATAATGAAATAGTTGAGAAAGAAATAAAGAAAACAAAGCCATTACCAGTAGCTATCAAAAAATAAATAACTAGAAATAAATTTAACTACTGAGATAAAAAACTTCTGCAAGAAAAATAACAAAAAACTGATAAAAGAATTTGACAAAGACACAATTAGGTAGACACATCATGCTCATGAATCAGAAGAATTAACATAATTAAAGGGATCATATTGCTCAAAGCAACTTGCAGATTTAATGCAATCCCTATCAAAATACCAACATCATTCTACAAAGAAATAGAAAAAGTCCTAAAATTCATATGGAACATAAAAGCAGGGGGGAAAAAAGAGGCTGAAAGCCAAAGTAATGCTGAGCACAAATAACAAAGCTGGGAGAATCAGATTACCTGACTTCAAAATACTACAATGATATAGTAACCAAGATAGCATGATATTGATTTAAAAACAGACACACAGACAAATGGAACAGAATAGAGAACCCAGAAATAAATCCATATATTTACAGCTAACTCCTTTTTAACAAAGGCACCAAGAACTTGCAATGGGGAAAGGACACCCTCTCCAATAAATTGTGCTGGAAAACTGGATATCAATGTGCAGAAGAATAAAACTGGACCCCTATCTCTCACCATATAAAAAATTCTCTCAAGATGGATTAAAGACACAAATGTAAAGCACGAAATTATAAAACTACTAGAAGACAACGTAGGTATTAGTAAAACACTTCAGGACATTGGTCTAGGCAAAGATTTTATGGATAAGATCTCTAAAGCACAGGAGACAAAAACAAAAAATAGATAAATTGAACTATATTAAACTAAAAGGCTTTTGCACAGCAACGAAAACAGAGTGAAGAGACAACCTGCTGAGTAAGAGAAAATATTTGAGCCGGGCTCGGTGGCTCAGCCTGTAATCCCGCACTTTGGGAGGCTGAGGTAAGTGGATTGCCTGAGCCCGTGGGTTCGAGACCCGCCTAGGCAACTTGGCGAGCCCTCATCTCTACAATAAATCAAAAATTAGCCAGGAGTGGTAGCACGCGCCTGTAGTTCCAGCTACTTGGAAGGCTGAGGTGGAAGGATCTCTGGAGCCCAGCAGGTCAAGGCTGCGGTGGCCAGGAGTGGCCACTGCACTCCAGTCTGAGCGACAGAGTGAGACTCCAACTCAAAAAAAGAAAAGAGAGAGAAAATATTTGCAAACTATTCATCTGGCAAGGGATTAACATCCAGAGTCCACAAGGAACTCAACAGTAAAAAAAACCAAAAACAAACCAAATAATTCCATTAAAAACTAAGCAAAGGGCCAGGCGCAGTGACTCAAGCCTGTAATTCCAGCACTTTGGGAGGCTGAGGTGAGGGGATTGCCTGAGCCCACAGGTTCGCAAACAGCCTGGGCAACTTGGCAAGACCTCATCCCTACAATAAATTTAAAAATTAGCCAGGTGTGGCAGCATGAGCCTATAGTTCCGGCTGCTTGGAAGACTGAGGCAGAAGGATCTCCTGAGCCCAACATGTCGACCCTGGGGTAGCCGTGTGCATGCCACTGCATTCCAGCCTGCACAATGCAGTGAGACTCCAACTCAAAAAAAAAAAAAAAGTAAGCAAAGGATGTGAATAGAGATTTCTCAAAAGAAGACATACAACAGGTATATGAAAAAATGAATGTAACTAATCATCAGGGAAATTTAAATCAAAACCACAGTGAGATATCCTCTTACCCAAGTTAGAATGGCCATTATTAAAAAGACACACACGCACACACGCACAAATAATAGAAGCTGGCTAGGGTAAGAAGAAAGGGGAATCCTTATACACTGTCAGTGGGAATGTAAATTAGTATAACCACTATAAAAAATCGTATTTCTCAAAATACAGAACTACTATATGATCCAGAAATCCTACTACTAGGTATTTATGCAAAAGAAAATAAATCAGTATAACAAAAGGAGATCTGCACTTTCATGCACTTACATTATTTACAGTAGCCAAGATATGAAATCAACCTAAGTGCCAATGAATGAATGAATAATGAAAATATTGTATATACAAACAATGGAATACTATTTGGCTAAAAAAGAGTAAAATCTTTTTCAGCTACATGATGAAACCGGACCTCATTTTGTTAAGTGAAATAAACCAGGCCCAGAAAGACAAAGTATTGTATGTTCTTACTCAAATATGAGAGCTAAAAAAGTTGACTACATGTAGGTACAGAGTAAAATGATAGATACCAAAGAATGAGAAGGATATGTGAGTGGGAGGTGGGATGAAGACAGGTTGGTCAACAAGTACAAACACACAATTAGACAGACGGTATTAGCTCTAATGTTTGATAGCAGAATAAGGTGACTATAGCTAGCAACAATGTATTGTATATTTCAAAATAGTTAGAAGAAGAAGAGAGGATTTAAATTGTTTCCAACACATAGTAATGATAAATACTCAAGGCGATGGGAACTCCAAATACCCTGACTTGATTATTACATATTCTGTGCGTGTAAAAAAAAACCCCATAAATATGCAACATATTATATATCAATATTAAATTTTTGTAAAGTTAAAACTCTGTGTTGGAGATATCTTTAAAGAGCTTGAGTAAAAAAAAATTGAAAACCGAAAGTGGAAAACAGTAATATATATTACTCATCTAATATATATATATGTATACACACACACATATATATAAATGCATAGTTGTATCTAAACAAATATATAAGTGTAAAATATGGTTAGGATGGTAAATGTTATGTTGCAATGTTTTTTACTACAATTTAAGACAAAAAACAGATTTAGGTGAACTCTCCAGTGATAAGTATTTCTAGTATGATACCAGAAAATGCTTGAATTTTAACAGAAAACTCTGAAACCAGTGTATTTGGCATTGATTATTATTACATTCAATGATGAGACCTATCTGTTTTGTTTTCAAGAAATGTTTTCAACAGCATCATTAGTAAAATTGTATATTCTTGTTTCTTCAGTATTTAAAGAGTATAATACCTTGTATAACCTTTTCCCCCTCAAAATATAAAATCATTTGCATGAATAAAGATCCATTTTAGCTATATGTTGCTGCATAACAACATTACCAGAACTTAGCGGCTTAAAACAACATATATTTATTACCTCATAGTCTCTGAGTATCAAGTGTCTGAGCATGGCTCAAGTGGTTTTCTGATTAGGGTCTCACAAAACTGAAAAGAAGGTATCAGTCAGAGCTATGATTGCATCTGAGGCTCAACTGGGGAAGGATCCATCTCCCAAGTTCATGTGGTTGTTGACAAGGTTCATTATTTTGTAGACAACTAGATTGGTGGCTTCTGTTTCTTGCCAGCTGTTGGTCAGAGACTACACTGTGAGTTCTTGCCATGTGAGTCTCCTCAAAATGGTCCCTTACTTCCTCAAAGTCAACAAGGGAGAGAATCTCCTTGTAAGATCAATGTTCCAATCTTATGTAACATAAACATATGCATTTAATTATGTTTCTCCATCACCTTTACCAAATTACATTGATTAAAATCAAGTCATTCTATCTTCCATTATGACAATGTGGTAGCTCCACTGACTCATTCCCCAATGAAACTGGGACACAAAAAAAGTTTTAAAAATACAACCATTTAAAGACTCTGGAAATAGTCCTAAAAGAAAACAACAAATGAGGAAATATCTATTTAAGAAAAATCTACACAAATTTTTTAAGAGTAGAAGTGGGGACACACCTCATCAACAAAGGTACCTACACAATGAATATTTGTATACCTAACCCTGAATTGTACCCCACAATTTTGAAATAAGAAATTTAAAAGTTAAAAAAAATTTTGGTAAGAAAGATGAAAGTTTATGGAATTTGAATGAGAATCACTTCCTCTCTCTGTACTCCCAGCTCAGTGAGTTGGAGACTTCACTCCAGATCACTACAGCCATGACCACAAGTTTCTCTATTCTGTAGCTCCAGTTGGAGGACTTTCTTCCTGGGAAGGGCAGCACTTCAGCATTTCTCACCCTGCTCCCAACTACCTGTTGCTGAAGCTAAGCCCCCGGAAAGTGCAGTCAAGAGGCGGGAGTTCCCTTCTTTGGCCTTGCCTGCCCTCATGGAATAGTGTCTTTGGAGTTAGGTACACTGCAAATATCATGCCCTGATCGCCCTGGCCCCAGCTCATGAAACAGGCCAGGAAAGTTAAGTTTTTGTGAAGTCAAGTTTATCAATCTTTTCTCTTATGGCTCATACTTTTTGTATCCTATTTAAGGAATTTCTGCCTATCTCAAAGTTTTAAAAGTATTATTTTGTTTTTTTTCCCCCAGAAGCTTTACTGATTTACCATTTACATTTAGGTCTATGATTCATCTTGAACTTTTTGTATATGATATGAGGTAAAGCACTGTCTTAGCTTGTTTTCTGTTGCTATATCCGAATGCTATAGATTAGGTAATTTATAAAGAAAAGAAATGTGTTTGGCTCATGGTTCTGGAGGTTGGGGAATCCAAGAGCATGATACTGGAAACTGACAAGAGTTATCCTATGGTGGAAGGGCAGAGGGTGGACACAAGCATCTGATACAAAGAGACAAGAAATTGGGCTTAACTTGTCCATTGTATGAGGAACCCATCCCTGTAGTAACTAACCCACTTCCACAATTATGAAATCCATTCATGATGGAGCAACCTCATGACCTGATCACTTCCTCAAATCCATACCTCTTAATACTGTTACAGCTGCAATTGAGTTTCCTACACATGAATTTTGGGGGACATATTTAAACCATAGTAGGGGTCAACTTCTATTTTTTTCCCCATAAGAACACAACTTCTCTATTTTGGCAAATAAACTTTCTCATGCTCAGTATTTTGCACTCTTTTCTTGTTACTGTTTGGTATCAGAAATAATGAGCTGTATTAATTAGTATTCTTAAAGAATTACCTGTTTCATTTTAGAGCCATAATATGCCTTGAAAACAATTGAAATGTATTGTTGAAAATATTCCATTAATGGGCTTTTTGGGGACTTGGGTTATGAGAAAAAGATCATAGATGAAAATGACCTCATATTTCGAGGCAAATGGCAGTGTTGCTAGACCGAAGAATATTAGAAGAATGACCAAATGAGACAGATCAACTCACATTTCAGTGGACACTATTGTAAGATTCCCAATAAAGAGCAAGAGGAAAATGATCTCAATTAAGTTCAGCAGCAACCTAGAGGACAACACATGGACAGAGGCCTCTTGTCCCATCTCTATGAGGATACTTGTTTCCCCTCCACCTAATACTGTCTTGGGAAGGAAGATGTAGAAAGGGGTGAAGGGTCAGGTAATACATATTCCTGATTAAGAATTTAGTCCTTGTATTGAATAAACATTTGGGAGAACACAATTTTAAACAGGAAGAAGATGATTAGCTTTAATTGGTAAAAGTAAGAATTTTTTTTAAAATCTACCATCAACAAAAATAATGAAATATTATAAAAAGCAACATTTCTATACAACTGAATTGTGTTGTACTGGGTATTGTGTTTGTCTCTGGCCTGGTAAACAAGATCTAGATAAGAATTACATAGGTTGGAGATGTTTTGCCTTAGGCAATAACATCTATGTGCTGAATTGGTTATCTTTGAAGCCAATGGAATAAAGAAGGCTGGACAAGCTTTCGCTTTATGCAGGTATCTGTTGACTTGGTGGGAAGTCTTCAGAGTAACAACAGGAATGAAGTCAGTGGTCACTGCAGTAGAACTGTCCCTGGAGTCCACAGTGGATCTAGGACTGCAGAGAGGAAAGGCAGAAGGAGGGTAATGCAGAGGGGGCGGGGTAAGGCTTTCTTCAGATGAATTCTTACTCCAGGAAACCCAAAATATAAGCTGAAATAAAGGTTAAGAAGGTTATTTACACAGTATAAATTGCTTTCTTACCAAGTCCCTGCAGCCACTCCACAGCACTTTGAAAATCACCTGGAGAGACATCTGGTTCAAGACGGTCAACTGAACAGAAACAACTACTTTGGGCTTAGATGTAGTGTTGGTAGACTCTTTGCCCCAGGCTAACATGCTGAGAATGACTCCAGATAGAAATGGCAATCTGCGTGGGAAATATCTTCTGGGAAATAATGTGAGTGTAGAGGCCTAAAGCAAAGACTGCTAGTTGTATCCCCACTATCCATGTTTCTTTTTGTTTAGTGAAGCACATAGTCATCCAGAATCAATCATATTTCCCATTTACTTAGCAGCATGGTAGATATATGTGATTGCATATCCTAAATACAGTAATGTACTATATAACAACAGTTCAGTCAACAACAGATCACATATACTACAGTAGTCCCATAAGATTATATTAATAATACTGTATTTTCATTGCACCTTCTCTATGTTTAGGTATGTTTAGATACACACATACTTACTGTTGTGATTTCCTACAGTATTCAGTACAGTCACATGCTGTACTGGTTTGTAACCTGGGAGCCATAGGCTATACAAGGTGAGTAGTAGGCTATGCTATCTGGGTTTGTGTAAGTACTCTCTATGGTGTTCACACCATGGCAAAATTGCATATTTATGCATTTCTCAGACCTTATCTCCGTTGTTAAGCAATGCATGTCTGTAGTGACCAGTAAGTCATAAACAAAAGTGGTGTTAGCAACTTCTTCGGAATTCTTAAAGGGCATTTTTCCTCTTCCCACTGACTAGAATGTGAGTCTATGACTGGAGCTGGGGCAGCCACTTTGGACCAGATGTAGATGGCATATATTGAGCTTGACCAGAAAAACTAAAAAGTAGACATCTGGACCGTTGATAATTGTGGGGCCATAAAACTAGCCTGGGGTATCTACATTCATGAGAAATAAAATTCTATCTTGTTTAAGCTGCTGCTATTTGGGGTGTTCTGTCACAAACAGCCAGATTTTAACATCTTAACAAATACAGGATATAAGAGAAAAATGTTGCAGAGCAGAACTTGAGGTTATACTGTGCCACCGAAAAAGATATAAAGGAAAGGAAGACCAAAAAAGACATTGTCCTTCATGAGAATAAAACCCTTCTGACTGACATGGGAGACTCCAGTTTACCTATCTATTTTCTACCCCTATGTCCTAAAGGGAATTGTGGCTACTGAAAAGCCTAGTCCACTGACTCAGACCCTCATTATTTTCTTCTGTTCAGAAAACATACCTCCACTTATGCAGCTACATGAAAAATCAATGTCACAATTTGCTTTGAAATGTATTTTCTTTTTGAATTGGAGTCTTACTTTGTTGCCCAGGCTGGAGTGCAATGGCATGATCATGACTCACTGCAGCTTCAAAATTCTGTGCTCAGGCAATCTTGCTTCAACCTCCTGAGTAGCTTGCACCACAGGTGTCTGCCACTATGCCCAGCTAATTTGTTTGTATTTTTGGTAGAGATTGGGTCTCACTTTGTTGCCCAGGCCGGTCTCAAATTCCTGGTCTCAAGTGATTCTCCTGCTTCAGCCTCTCAAGATACTGGGATTACAAGCATGAGCCACTATACCCGGACTTGAAATGCATTTTTTGAAGACAAATTAATAACTAGATAGAGGGATAAATAGATAGATGGATAAGTGATAAAGCAAGTATATAGTAAAATGTTAGCAGTAGCATCTAGGCAGTGGAGACCCATGTGTTCCCTGTACTATTCTTTTAATTTTCTGTATCTTTGTAAATTTTCAAAATAAAATATTGGAAGCAAAATCATTCTAATTATCTCTAAGCTAATCAACATATTCACTTTACCAAAAAAAAATGTGAACAGAAAACAGTGATTACCAGACATTTGCAGAAAATCAATAACATGAAAGGATCATGATGAACAGAATAACCAATTCTGGAAGAAAGAGATGATTCAGGAAATAGAAGAAAAGATAATTTCTGAAAATATTTCAAACATATGAAATAGCATTCTAGTATGAAAAAGAAGCAATCATAAAATAAATATTTCTTAAAAATTAAAAATACAGTATTTACATATTTTTAAACATTCAGACCAAAAGCCAACTTGATCATCCAGAATTTAAATAATGTGAACAGTGAAAACTTACTGAATACAAGGCACCAGAATCTAAGCTCTTTATACATCCAAACCACTACCATCGCTCAGCTGCATGAACACAATAGTCTCCCAAATTATCTCCTTTTTTCTACATTGATCCTTTACAGTCAATTCTGAGAGCAGCCCTATGATCCCTTTAAAATGTAAATCAATCATAAACCTAAATAGAAAAATAAAATAAAGTGTAAATCAGATTGATATAGTTTGGATCTTTGTACCCGCCAAATCTTATGTTGAAATGTGATCCCCAATGTCGGAGACCGAGTCTAGTTGGAGGTATTTGGGTCATGGGTGTGAATCCCATATGAATGACTTGGTGCCGTTCTTTCAGCGATTAGTTAGTTCTCGACTCATTCATGCCAGAGCTGGTTGTTTAAAACAGCCTGGCACCTCCCTCCTCTCTCTTGCTTTTGCCCTTGCCACGTGGCACTCCTGCTTTCCTTCACCTTCCGCCATGATTATAAGCTTCTTGAGGCCTCACCAGATGCAGATGCCAGCGCTAGGCTTCTTGTACAGGCTGCGGGACCGTGAGCCAAAATAAATGTCTTTTCTTTATAAATTACCCAGTCTTAGGCATTCTTTCATAGCAATGCAAAACAGACTCATACACAGATCATGTCTCTCCTCTATTCAAAGATCTCCAATGACCCCACACCATCCAGAGTAAAAATTCTTTTTTTTTTTGAGTCGGAGTCTCACTCTGTCGCCCAGACTGGAGGGCAGTGGCCGCTCCCGGCCACCGCAGCCTCGACCTGCTGGGCTCCGGCGATCCTTCCGCCTCAGCCTTCCAAGTAGCCGGAATTACAGGCATGCGCTACCACGCCCGGCTGATTTTTTGACTTATTGTAGAGATGAGGTCTCCCTGCCCAGGCGGGTCTCGAACCCGCGGGTTCAGGCAATCCACTCACCTCAGCCTCCCAAAGGCGCAGGATTACAGGCTGAGCCACAGAGCCCAGCTGTAGGTGTAAAAATTCTTAAGAGGCCTACACATCTGCTTCCTCTTTCTGACCCATCTCTCTTTCCTCTGTGATGAGCTTTTCCACTACTCTTGTCTACCTTCTCCTCTCCAACTCCACTGGTTTCATTATATCTCCTTGGGTATGCCAGACTCCAATCTTACTGCTTTGGCTCTGGTTTTTCCACCACAGATCAGTTTGCCCCTTCTAGAATTTCATATACTTGAAATGATATACTATGTCATTTTTGTGTAGGGCTTCATTCAGCGTAATGTTTGGAAATTCATCCGTGTTGTTGCATGTATGGTTGGTTAGTTTCTATTGTTAAGTAGTGTTTCTTTGCAAGAAGGTTCCAAAATGTGTTTATCTATGGCTTATTTGTTGAACACCTGGGCTGTTTAAAGTTTGGAATTATTATGAATAAAGCTGCTGTGAACATTCTTGTGCATTTTGGCTTATCTATTGGCTTTTTAGCTTCACCTCTTTGCATTTTGTAGTGCTTGTTCTATATACTAAAACAGATATACTTAAGTTTATATAGACTGTATAGGTCCGTTTACTACTCACTCCACCTACCCTTTATGATATAGCCTTCATATGTATTGCAATCAAGAGGCGTTATAATCCCCACCAGACAATGTTATAGTTTTTGTTTTAAACTATTCTACATATTTTTAAAGCAATTAAGAGGAAAATAATCTTTTATATTTACTGAGATATTTTCCATTTTTGGTGGTCCTTCTTCCTAAGGAAATGAATTTCCACATAGTATTATGTCCCTTTCTCTTAGCATTTCTTGTAGTGCAGATCTGCTCATAATGAATCATATTACTTTTCTATTACCTAAAATGTTTATTTCACCATTCTTGGAGGATATTTTATCAGTTTCAAAGTTTTGGATATATTGCTTTTTTTCCCTCCATCACTTTAAAGATGATCCACTCTCTTCTGGCCTCTCCCATTTCTGATGAGAGGACAGTGACCATTTGGATCATTGCTCCTCTATATGACTGTGTCATTTTATATTGACTGTGCTGTGCATAGGTATGATATTTTTGTGTTTATCCCTAAATTCACTAACTCCTTCCTCTGCAATCTTTATTCTTCTGTTAATTCCGTCTAGCTGATTTTTTTTTAAAAATTCAGATATTTTAATACAATTCCATTTGGTCCTTTATTATAGTTTTTATGTCTCTGCTGAGATTGCCTCTATTTTCACTCAGTATGAGCATACTTGTTTTTATGTCACCAAGCATTAATTATAGCAACTCTTTAAATTCCTGAATGATGTTATAAACTCCATGTTATCTTGGGCTCAGTCTCCATTGTTTGTCCTTACTCTTGAGGATGGATAACTGTGTTTAGGCTCTCCAAGATTGACTAGAATTCACAGGATTCATCACATAGCTGTACTCACTGCTGAGATTTATTACCTCAATGTGGTAAATGTGTGTGTGTTTAAAAAGGAAGCATATTATAATAATATGGAATGTATCTTAAAACCCATTAATCATATTCAATGTCTAATATATCAAGTTTCAACGAACACTAAGAGGTAGAATAAGCTTCTGAGGATATTTGGAAATAATCAGGTTGCCAACAAGAGAGACATTGAATTTCTTAAGAGGATTAGATAGAAAAAGAGGAAGAGTAAAATTTGTGCTTTTAGAAGTCATCATGGAGAATCAGGAATAGGGTAGCTCAGACTTGAGAAATCAACTGAAAGGACACATTAATAACCGAGAAAAATAAGTAACAAGAAGGGATTAAATAATTACTAAATCTTAATTTTTCATTTGGGGACGAGTACCATTCTAATCTTGAAAACATAATTGTGATATAATTGCTTAACACTATGTTTAAAATTTATAGTTTCAGCACCATATGTATTTGGGTGTGACACCTATTGACTATGTAGCAAGGAGGAAATAAGCAGAAAACCAAATTTTTCCAACTTGTTTTCTCAGATGTCTTTTCCCTCTTCCTGAATTAAATTCTAGGCGTGCAATATTGCCTAGAATTTGGTCATATTAGGCTGTTTTAGAATGTCACATTTTTAGTTATTTAAAAGGCTAACAAAAAGTCTAAAGTACTTTGTTTTCTGTTCAGTACGCTCACATTCTCTAATTTAATAGGGCATTTTATATGACTCCATCTTCTCTCTTTTTACTTTTTAACGTGGTTGCCCTAGAATTTGTGATATACATTTACAACTAACCCACGTCTACTTTTAAATAACCCTATATTGCTTCATAGGTAGTGCACGTACCTTATAACAGTATTTCCAATTCCTCCCATCACTCATAATATCACTGTCATTTATTTTACTTAACAATAAGTGATAATCATAGAATTCATTATTACTATTCTTTTTTTGATAAATGGTTACCCGTTAGAACAATTACAAATAAGAAAAATGAGAAATTTTATTTTCCTTTTTTTTCTTCCTTTTCTAAGACTTTTTCTCTCTTCATATAGATCTGAATTTCTGACCTGTGTCTATCTCTCTGTAAAACTTCTTTTAACATTTCTTCTAAGGCAGGTCTACTGGTGACAAATTTCCTCAAGTTTTTGTTCTTGAGAATATCTCTATCCTCTTGAAAATATTATCAGTGGATACAGAATTCTAGGTTAGTGGACTTCTGTTAACACTTTAAATATTTCACTCCATTCTCTTCTTTCATAGTCTCTGAAGATATGTTCAATTTAATCCTCATTCTTTTTCTTCAACAGATAAGATGGGTTTCTTTTCTCTGGCTTCTCTCAAAATTTTCTTTTTTGACTTTGAATTTCTGAAGTTTGTATACAATTTGCCCAGTGCATATAATATGCCTAGTGTAGTTTTTTTTTTTTCTTTTTTGGTATTTATTCTATTTGGAGTATTCTGAGATTCCTGCATCTGTGAGTTTGTGTCTATTATTAATTTTGAAAAACCCTCAGCCATGAATATATCACATAGTTTCTCTGATGGTTTTTCTCTTTCTTCTTCTTCTGGTATTTCTAGTATGCATATGTTACACCTTTTGTAATTATCCCATAGCTCTTGAATATTCTGTTCCATCTTTTTACGTTTTTTTCTGTTTTAGCAGTTTCTATTGACATCATCTCAAGCTCAAGGATTCTTTCCTTGACTGTGTTCAGTCTACTTATGAGCCCATCAAGGGCATTCTTCATTTCTGTTACAGTGTTTTTTATCTCTAGCATTTCTTTTTCATTTGTTCTTGAAATTCATGTCCCTCTGCTTACACTTCCCTTCTGTTCTTGGATGTTTTCTATTCCCTCCTCCCACACTTAAGGTTAGACAAGGCTGGAATTTAGTGTTTCATTTCCCCTGGTTGGTTAGGCTCTGGTAATTCCCCAGAAGGTTAGTATCTGATAAGATAGTTTATCTTAACAGCAGACTTTGTCAAGAAAAACAGAGCTCTAGGCATATTTTAAAATAGTTATTTTCCCTCTCACTGTCAGAGATTTTTTTAATGATCCTTACAGTGAGAACCTGGTATAGAGTTCCTGGAGGTGAAAATCACAAAAGCGTAGATACCCTTTCATCCATAAGACTAGGAACACTTGCAATTTTTTGATTCTCATGTTAGTCCACCCTGAATTTCTGGCAATTTGTCAATTACAGTTTAAAGGTTTTCTTCTGTGGGCTCCATTTCCTGGCTTCTGCTTCTAGTAAGCTGTGATTCTCTGTATTTTCCTATTTGTTTTCCATGTTTCAAGAGCAGCAGTTTGCCCTGTGACTCAATACTCTGATAGATCTAACAAGAATTATTGATTTTCAGTTTGTTCAGCATTTTTCTTGTTGTGAAGATGGGAATGACCACGTCCAAGCTCCATGCTCTTTATATGTTTGATTTGAAACCTCTAAAGATTCCTCTTTGCCAACATAAACCTGACCAACAAATATGGCCAGAAAGAAGGGGAGATGATCTATTTTGTCTTGGTTCCTCCACCTTGTACTTACCCTTGTCCTATACTCATCCTACACTCATCCAGAGGTCCTTCAGGGTCAGCTGAGGTGTGGGAGAAAAAGGCTATACCTGAGATTGCTGCTCTTTCTATAGCAAATGCTCAAATGCTAGTGCTTTCTGTCATTATTTTAGTATAATTTTGGAGATTAATCTCAAATCCAATACCTCTAACAGTGCCATTCCCTAAAATATGTGATGAATGGCCTAGCCAACATCTCACAATTTCCACACAGTTCCTCTTCTGGTGGCTTACTTCACACAGGCTCATCCTGGTGGTTAGCTTATTTTTCCTTTCTTCCTACTAGAGTTGCTTCTCCCATTTTTCAACAAAAAAATTCTACCTTAGTGTTGTGGGGCGAATCTGTCTCCTACAAAAGATATACTGCAGTCCTTCCTAACCCAAAGTACCTCAGAATGTCACCTTTATTTGGAAATAATGTCATTACAGAGGTAATCAAGTTAAGATAATGTCATTAGTGTGAAACTTAATCCAATATGACTGGTGTTTCTATTAAAAAGAAAAATTTGGGCACAGAGACAAACACACAAAGAGAATGTCATGTGCAAATTAAGGCAGAGACTTCAGTGATACATCTACAAGCCAAAGAACACATCATATTGCCAGGAAACCACCAGAAACAAGGAGAAAGCCATGGAGCATATTCTCCATCACAGCCTTCAAAAAGAACCAACCCTGCCATAACCTTCATCTTGGAGTTAGCCTACAGAACTATGAAAAAAAAAAAACCTGTTGTTTAAGCCACCCAGTTTGAGAGTCTTTGTTATGACAGCCCCAGCTGACTAGTATACCTAACCATGTACCATTATGTCTAATAGCTGTTGGGAAAACTTGACAGTTCTTATCAACTTACCCTGTCATCCCAGGCACCCTCAGTCAATCTCTTGTCTTTAAATATTGAGAGAGTCAGATTCTCAACTTTGGGGCATCCATGTGCCAAACTCCAAAGTTATTGGCCAAGTGCTTCCTCCATCTACCCCACACTCTGAACAGTCTCTTATTACCCTTTTACTCAGAGGAGCTGAGGGGTAACCAAGGGCCTGATTGTACCATATTTAACAGGCTTATGAAAATAATTTTGAATTTTATTTTTTTGAGAAATTTCTTTACTTCCTTTAATAGTAAGGAAGCTATTAAAGATTTTGAACAGGAAAGTGACAAGCTCTGATTTGAATTTTTAAAAGATTTCTACAGCTGCCAATTGGAGACTAGATTATAGGGAGGCAAAAATAGAAGCAGTAGAAAAATTAATTACAGCATCCAGCGTGGACCAGAATGGTGGTAGTAGAGACGGTGAGAATTGGTTAAATTTAGGATACCTTTTGAAGAGAGAGGCAAACAGATTTTGCTGAGGAATCATGTGAGGAATGTGAGAGTAAAAAGAATCAAAAGGCAACTTGAACAACTGTAAGAATCAATGTGCCATTTACTGAGATGAAGAGGTATGCAAAAGGAGTAGCTTCTGGAGGTAGAAAATAAAGAGTTTGAAATGCATGTTAAATATTCTAGTAGGTATGTTGAATAAGCATTTGGATATGTGAGTATGAAACTCAAAAAAATCAGGGCTGGATACGATTTTGTTTGAAAGCCATCAGCATTGTTATGCTATATAAAAGCCATTGAAAGGCAAGGATGAGATCACCTTGGGAATGAGGGCAGGCAAAGAAGGAAAGATATTTGGGGCACACTAACATGTAGAAATCAGGAAGAGTCTAGCAAAGGAAAATCAAAAGAGCTCGTGATTTTACGAGACAAATAAGGAAAGTGTTTCAAGTTTTAAGAAGGAGGATGTGATTAACTGTGTCAAATGCTGCTGAATGGTTAAGTAAGATGAAGACCAAGAGTCGCGTATCGGATTTATCAGGATTGTTTAAGTTTCCAGATATCTGCACACAAACTTTCCTTGTGTTTTAACATTTAAGCTAGCTCAGAAGTCTCACATTCAAATATGCATAAGAATGAAAGGTCTAGAGTAGACGCACAATGCCTTGCGTTCTATACTTTGTGGACCATTTAGGGGATTTTCATAGTTATTTTTGTCATAAAGACTGAGTTTAGAACCAAACCTCTGTTAGGGATACAACTAGCTTCCACAGCTGTTTCCAATCTATCCTATTACTATTCAGCAGGTAGGAAAAAGAGCAGGGTCAGAGAGCCTAGGCTTTGCATATTTACTCTTTGTTGTTTTGTTGTTCCAGAGCTCACAAGAAATCTTACAGCATTTTCTCCTCCCTTTTGATGAAAGAATGAAAAGAAAAAATTTAAGGGCGAGACATTGAATAGAATACAGAAAGGCTCTATAGAGCTATATTAAGGAAAACTGATAACTGTAGTGGTTCAAATGAATCAAATTCCTGATGATTTAACTAGTCTGACAGAGATTTAATTATCATTTCTCTTTTCCTTTGCCTACCATCTCCCATTCAAATAAAACGCATACATAAGTCAATGTCAAATATTGTGTAGTCAAGAATGTTGTCTTTCCCAAAGAGACTTGTGGCCTGTGGTCTCAGATATCTGGGAGATAATTTAAGTCATATCTATGTCTTTGTTTAGGGAGACTAGTCATGTCCAGCAGTCTTAGTACAGACTTAAGCTGGAGGTTGGGTCATGTGGTATTATTTGGCCTGGATACTGAGATCAACATGTGGACAATCAATCAATCAATCAATCATGCCTCCATAATGAAGCCCCAGTAAAAATTCTGAATGTTGACGCTCTAGTGAGCTTCCCTAGTTGGCAAAACTCCAATGTATATTGTCACACATTGATGTTGGGAGGTTAATATGTCCTGATTTCACTGTGAGAGTACAACTGAAGCTCTGTGTTTGGAACCCTCCTAGACTCTGCCCTGTGGTACTTCCTCCCTTGGCTGATGTTAATCTGTATCCTTTCCTTGTGATGAACTGCAGCTGTGAGGATAGCAGTTTTCAGTGAGTTCCATGAGACCTACTAGCAAATTGTCAAACCTGTTGGTGTTCGAAATAAGGGAAGCCTTGGAGACTGTGTCCTCAAATCCCACAATTTGTCTAACTCTAGGTACATATATAAGTTTGCAAATTGTCCCCACAATAAGTTAGAAGTTATTTTACTTTTTTTGTTTGAAACTCTCTTAAGAAATTTTTAAACATTGATCTTTTATCTTTTTGCACATTAAAAAAAAAATTCCAGTGCCGGGCTCGGTGGCTCAGCCTGTAATCCCGCGCCTTTGGGAGGCTGAGGTGAGTGAATTGCCTGAGCCCGCGGGTTCAAGACCCGCCTGGGCAGCGAGACCTCATCACTGCAATAAATCAAAAAATCAGCCAGGCATGGTAGCACGTGCCTGTAATTCTGGCTACTCGGAAGGCTGAGGTGGAAGGATCGCCGGAGCTCAGCAGGTCGAGGCTGCGGTGGCGGGGAGCGGCCACTGCACTCCAGTCTGGGCGACAGAGCAAGACTCCAACTCAAAAAAAAAAAAAAAAATTCTAGGTATACAGATGGGAAGTAGAAGTGCTAGGGGATTGATTTAAAGTAATAATAGTCATTTTGTTGGAGGAACCATAAGAAATGGCTTAATTCTGTGATTCTACTTTTTGGGCTTTGAATACAAACTGAGCCTAGAAGACAGAACTTATTGATAACTACCATGTCACACTTCACACATACTGTCTTAGTCTATTTTCTGCTGCTATAACAGAATATCATAGATAGGATAATTTATAAAGAAAATAGATGTATTTGGTGGTTGGTAAATCTAAGATCCAGAGACTGCATCTGGTGAGGGTCATCTCATGGTAAAAGGTGTTACATGGCGAGAAAGGGTGAGAGGCAGTGGTGAGACTGCACAAGTCAGACAGAAAACGGGTGTCAGCCAAACGTATCCTTTTATTAGAAACCCAATCCCACGATAACTAACCCTTTCCCATGATAATGGCATTAATCTTTTCATGAGAATGCAACCCTTAGTCCTAACGCACCTCTTTAAGTCCTCAGTTCTTAATATTGTTACAATGGCAATTAAGTTTCCAACACATATGCTTTTGGACAAAACATTCAAACCATAGCACATACATGCTGGGGCTTGGGCAAGGGCAGGAATGTCACCTGATTCTCCAAATTTAAGTCAAAATTCAGACCCCATCCCAATAGAGTTGGTAAGTATGTACAGAGTTTTGTCCTTAGCATCTAACAGAAAATATTTTCCTAAAGAATTCACCTGAGCTTCTGAAATGTTGGAACCGAGTTCTAATCGTGATAAGTGGGTTTTAATTTTGTTTTTAACTTAAATGAACAACATGTAGTCTTTTTTTGTTTTGTTTTGTTTTTTGAGTTGGAGTCTCACTCTGTTGCCCAGATTGGAGTGCAGTGGCCACTCCTGGCCACTGCAGCCATGGCCAGCTGGGCTCCGGCGATCCCTCCATCTCAGCCTTCCGAGTAGCCGGAATTACAGGCATGTGCTACCACGCCCGGCTAATTTTTTTATTTACTGTAGAGATGAGGTCTCACTGCCCAGGCGGGTCTCGAACCCGTGGGCTCAGGCAATCCACTCACCTCAGCCTCCCAAAGGCGCGGGATTACAGGCTGAGCCACCAAGCCCGGCTCTGAAGGCTAATTAATTCCAAGTGGGTCTAGTTGCAGTTGTAGGCCGGAACACCCATATGTTTGTTCAACAGTAAGCAGTTTATTACTGAACAAAGTACATTATCCTAATCCTTGAGTGGACCTCTATTCTGTAAACATTGAAAAGTCAAGGCACTCATCTTTTGTCCAGTTTTCATTTTTGTATTTTGATACATTTGATTTATTAAACTTTACACTTTTAAATTCAGATTTCACTATTTTCCCACTTATATTCTATTTCCATTCCAGGAACTCACATTAAAGTTAGTCAAATCTTTAGGTTCCTTGTGGTTTCTTAGAATTTCCCTGTTTTTCATGATCTTGATTGTTTGGAGGAGTACTGGTCAGGTATTTTGTATGATGTTTTTCTCATGGTGTATTAGCTCATTTTGCATTGCTATAAAGGAATACCTGAGGTTGATAGTTTATTGTAAAAGAACTTTATTTGGCACACGATTCTGTAGGCTGTGCAAGAGGAATGGCATCAGAGTCTGCTCCTGGTGAGGTCTCAGGAAGCTTTTACTCATGGTGGAAGGCAATAAAAAGGAGCTAGCGTGTAACATGGTTAGAAAGGCAGCAAGAGAGAGAAGGGAAGTGCCAGATTCTTTTTAAACAACCACTTCTTGTGTGAACTAATTGAGTGAGAACTATCTCATCAACAAGGGGATGACACTGGAAGCTAAAATGTCTTAGCCCCCCAACTGACTGAACAGACCATCTCTTGGTCAAGAGGACACCAGAGTAACCTAGAAAACTGAGTTCTTGGCCATGACAGAATAGGAGGTGAGGATAAGGGTTTTCATGTCTTTTGCTTCACCTTCTGATGTCAGAGAACTGAAAACTCCACCCTTGGATCATGCTAACACAGTCATTTTTTGAACAAGTCCCATGAAAGGGCATGGAGCTCAATTGCCCATGTGTAGGTTTCTCCTCTCATAAATATTCATTACTCCTATAGCTTATTAAATATATACATTTGACCACCCCATTCAGCATAAATCCCTGTTCCCTTTTCCCCTCCCTTGAAGTGTCTATTTCTGGCTTCTGGCTGGAGTTATGCTTCCCAGTCTGTCAGAATGGCCACTCTGTAGGCTGCAAACTTTCATGAGAAATAAAGCTCTCTTTGCCAAATTTATGAACACCATCAATCTTCAGTTGACTACACCAAACTATTCATGAGGGATCCAACCCGATGACCCAAACACTTCCCACCAGGCCCCACCTCCAACATAGGGGATCATATTTCAACATGCGATTTGAAGGGTACAAACATTCAAACAATATCACATGGTTAAACTGGGAGTATACATTTTTATCTCTTCAGTAAACTTTGTCACTATTGCCAGAGTCTACCAAAATAAAAATATTTCTTTTTCATTCCTCTATAGGGGCACACACACTCAGTGAAAGCATGAGCACACCCTGGATATGGCCCCAAGAAGGGGGTTGTGGCCTGGCGAGGGGTCCTGAAAGTGGCCAACCCAGGATGTCCCCTTCCCCTGGGTCTTCATGCCTGAGGTTACGGGCAAAGTATTCTCCATACTTGTTACCCACATCTTGCAGCTGTTCATAGTAAATGTTCCTGTGTACCCTACCTTGAGGCAGTCAGCCCCTGGGGTTTGTTCTGACCAGATCAGGCACACCTTGATTAATGCTCATAACCTTTGGTTACCTTTAGGTCATTATAATACTAAAAAAATCCCACCCCTAGAGAGAACTTGCAACCATTTTGTGTACATGTGACATTTGTACAAGCACTTTCTCACACTATGCCTGCACACTAGAACTCTACCCTTTTTCTCACTTAACCTCACACTCTGCCCTATGTAAAATGCTATATTATCTATGTGTCTTTTATAATCAGGAGAGGCTTTTTCCTGTCCAGAAAGCTGCTCCTGGTCCACCTTCTCTGTAAATTTCTGAATAAAGTTCATGTGTTGTCTATTGTTTCCGGGTCATTACTTCAGCCTCTCAGACACAGCGCATTCTCTTTCGGAGTCTTTGTGGGAGGGGAGGCTGACACCTCCTCTGTTTAACAATTCTTTGGTTTACCTGACTATAGCACAAAATTCAAATTACTCAGCATGGCATACAAAGCTTTTCAAAATCTGACTGTTGCCTTCCTCTACAGTCTAAAGTGCTACCTTACAAGTCATTTGAGTGCTATCCAGAATTAAAGTCTTAACAGTGTTGCAATGCCTTGGCTTCATTCAGGCATTCATTCCTGGCTAGCTTCAGTGGATTCTTCCCCTCACCCCTCACCAAGAACATTGTTCCCCTCTCCCACCATTCAAGCCACCTGCCTTTTGTCCCATACATTTTTCTAAGTTTCTCTAATCTAGCATTTACCACTGTGATCATTCATTCATTCAACATATATTTGTTGTTCACTTTGTGGACACTGTTGTATGGTTGAGGATATGTTAAAAAGACAAGATAAATCACCTGAATGTTCATTTATGTGAGCATCAAGATCCTAAAAAAAAAAAAAAAAAAAAATAGACAAGATAACATTACTGCCCTCATTAAGTTTACATTTTGGTGGAGCAGGGCACATTTGTAAATAAATAAATGAATAGCTTTCTGCTTTGTTATGAAGGAAACAAGTAAGGAGCTGAGATTATGAAGTACAAAGAATATGGGAGTGAAATATACTTCAGAGTAGTCTGGGATCACCTCTGTATAGAATATTATCACTGTTGGTTTACTTGGCCTTCAGCTCTTCCTTTCTCTTAGCTGCTCAAAGTGAGAAGAGGTCTAACTCAGCTTTGTATCCCCAGCACCTAGCTTATTCATTAAACTAATGATTGTAGAATAAATGCACTGAGAATACCATCCAAAAATTTAAAATCAGTTGCCTCCAACACTTTTCCTAGATCTTCCCTTAAGACATTTTTCAAACCTGTTTCTAGAAAAACAGAGCATTAACACTCATAATATTCTCATTTGAGTCAAGTATGGTAATGAGGAAACTTGCAACTGTCTTAGGATGCTCGTATTATCTTTCTACTTCACATATTATCATTTAGAGGTAAACTTAGTCTTCAAAATCTAGACCTCCTGGATTCTTCTGGTGTTGAGTAAATGGGCTGGGTAAGGCCGAATAAACCCTGAGTGGGGTGTGGGGAATTCGCTGTAAGGACATCCTAAGAATGGCTTTAAAATTTCTGCTTGGACCTTGTAGAACTCAGTCAGATGGCAGTGTAATCATTTTAATCAGTTGATAATTTGCTCTAGCAGTTTAAAAAATAGTTTTTCACCATTTTACTTTTTCTACTGCATGACAGGTTAATGTTTTGTAAATAAGAAGTGCTCAGTGGTAGGACCCCAGAAAAGTGTTTTCGGAAATCGAGATTCTGAGGCAGTTGGCATTTAGCTTTTCCCAGGTCGCCCTTATTACTGAGGGCCTTGATCAGTAGTGGAGAGGTAACTTACTCATCATTATATTTATCCTATATCAGCTTTAATGCCTTAAGAAAAACATATTTACTAAGCTATGTTGTGTACATCTGTATCATACAGTGTTTGAAACACTCAAGTTTCTGGAAAAAAAGATAAACTAGGAAGCTTTAAGATTAAAAAAAAAAAAAAAGAAATACAAGGCTAACAAAGAGGCATGATGACCTTCTGTGATATACCCAGTCAGTGACCCATTTTTCAGTAAGTTGGCAGCAGCATTTTGTTCAGTTGGGGGGAAAACATAATATATGGGTATAACTTCAACTCAACTAGAGTTGGTCGTATTGATGACTTTTTAAAAATTAAAATAATCTATCAATTCTGAACCTGGAAAAAAAAAGAAAAAATTAAAATCAACAAGGAGAAATCTGGCACAACTAACTCCATATGCACTGATGCAAAAAAAAAAAAAAAAAAATTCTGCTTGGAGAAGAAGGCTTCAGGGTGGCTTTGTCCTCTAAGGCTACCTAGGCAGCCCTCAGAAAGAAGAGCTAGGGAAGGGCCAGAGGGGCCGGTGGATAAGCACTAGGATAAAACTTCCTTCGCACTGGCTTCTCCCTTCCAGACCACCTGGCACTACAGGAACCGCCCCAGCGACTACGCCCCGCCCACTTCCGGGTTGTCGCCGCCTCCGTCGCCGTCGCGTGCGTAATGACATCTCAGTCTCCTGCAGACCCCGGAAGTGCAACTCGAACTTGGTCGGGGCGCGGATCCCGAGAGGGAAAGTCATAACAACCGCACGAGGGAGTTCGACTGGCGAGCTGGAAGGCCACGCCTCCTCCCGCCTCCCCCCGCAGCCCTGTAGCTGGGGGCAGAGCTCAGGTAGGACCTGCGTTTGCGGGGATGTGAGCTCCGGGGGCAGGCCTGGCTCGAAATGCGAGGAGGGGGCCGGCCTGGGTCGGTCTCGGGCGGGGTCGTCGGCCCCGGGGCCCGAGGCTGTCAGGAGCCACGCTGCGATCCCAGCGGACGCCTCTGCCTCGGGTCCGGGACCTGGCGGATGGGCAGGTCCCTCCTGCGGTTTCCACTCCCGAGGCGTGAGCGACACGTGTGTTCCCTGGATGACTTTTTTCCTGTCTGGGCGTCCCGGGTTCTGGGAGCCCCTGGAGACCTTGAGAGTCATGGCCCCCACCTCCGCTTTTCGGGAGGGGAGGTATTGCGATGCTCTGGTTCAGTTTTTTTTTCCTTCTGTAAAAAGTGTTACCAACTTCCAGCGCCTTAACAAAAGTCATTCAGTGCAGATGGATTCAAGTGCAGTTATAAAATGCTCTCAAAACTTGTAACATGCATGGGTGTTGGTGGAATGTTTCTCTGGGATGCAATATGAATTCTGAGTTGAACACATTTGACTTTGAAATAAAGTTAAGTATGTTTTGGAAGCAGCCTTCTTTCTCCCTCATCCAAGTGTTTAACACATTCTGGTGCTCCAGGTCGTTTATCTGTTGGGCCAAGTAGCTGGTTACTTATATTTTGGTTATACTGTATTTAGAGACATGCAATGTTGTTGCGTTTGTTCATGTCCCCTAAATCCTCAAAAAAGGAGGCAGGCTCGGTGACTTTTGCCTGCAATCCCAGCACTATGCAAAGGAAGCTGAGGCAGAGGATCGCTTGACCTGGAGTTGGAGATCAGCCTGGGCAACATAGCAAGTCCTCGTCTCTATTAAAAAAAACAAAACAAAAAACTGAGCAAACCTCTGTGGTATTTGTCTGCAAGTGACTTGGATTGTTTATCAAAATAAGGGCAATGTGATGTTTGTCATGCAGTACATGGTGTCTTTTTGTTGTAAAGCAGTGTAAGAGGTATATTCTTTATCCCACATTGTGAGGGGGCAGATATATTGTTTTCTTTTAGTGTATTTAGAAACTGAGTCAGAGAGCATTTTTGTTTTATTACTAGTATTTTTTTTAGGATAGGATCTTGCTCTGTAGCTCAGGCTGGAGTGCAGTGGCATGATCATAGCTTCCTGTAACTTCAAACTCCTGGGCTCAAGGGATCCTCCAGCCTCCTGAGTCTCTTAGTAACTAGGACTACAGGGGTTCACTACCACACCTGGCTAATTTTTTATTTTTGTGGAGATAAGGTCTTGCTATGTTGCCCAGGCTGGTCCTGAACTCTTGGCCTCAAATGATTCTCCCACCTCAGTCTCCCAAAGTGCTGGAATTACAGGTGTGAGTCAATGCACCAGTCCATGAGAGCATTTTTTTGACATGCATAATTAAGGTTTTAGTGTCAGTATTGGTACCAGGCTTCTTTCAGACTTTTAAGCTAGGTGTTCCTTCTGTTTAACCAGTGAAACCTACACTGAAGAGTTAGGGATGCTCTGGATGGCCTTGAGACTGTGGCTGCTACAAATGGTAGAATGGTACCAGGACCAAAAGGGAAATAGGATTTATGAAGCCATGAGCATTCATCTATTAATTCATTTGACACCTATTTACTGGCCACCTTCAGTGTGCCAGGTAGTGTTCCAGGTGCTGGGAAGACAGTAGTGAATAAAATAGAAAGTCATTCTGGGGATAAAGAAGGATAATTAACAATTAGATATATAATAGGTAGTGTTAAGAGCTATGAAAAAAAATAAGCCAAATAAAGGGGAGAGAGAATGATGGAGGATTCTATTTTAGGTAGGACGGTCAAGCTTAGCCTCTCTGATAAGAGGACATTCGAGTGGAGATCTGAATGAAGTGAGGGGTGAGCTCTGCAGGTATGTGGGAAACGGGTTGAACTGGAGCAAGTTTGTTATATGGAATGGCAAGGATATAGGCATGGAGGCATCAGGGCTTAACAGTCTTGATAATGAGGTTCACTAATTTGGTGTGGGCATGAAGGATTTTATTTTTAATAACCTATTTTTCTCAGCTTTTCCAGACAGGCCTTTGTGAAGATGTCTGGTATCCGTAGATATATAAAGATGTTTCCATGCTGTTCAGTGAGCTCTAGCAAAATTAAGCACTATTTACTTAGTGCTTGTGTGTAACTTGTGCTGCCTCTGTTTTGAGAGTCACATTGTGTAGTCATCAATAACTAAGTACCAGTACTTTTCTGCCCTATGTCATCTTTACTTTTCATTCATTTTTTTTCAATTGTAGCAAAATATATACATAACATAAAATGTACCATACTAACTTTTTTTTTGAGTCAGGGGTCTCACTCTGTCACTCAGGCTGGAGTGCAACAGCACGATTAGAGCTCACTGCAGCCCCTCGACCTCCTGATCTCAGGCAATCTTTTCATCTCAGGCTTCTAAGTAGCTGGGACTATAGGCACACACCACCACTCATGGCTAATTTTTGGATTTTTTGTAGAGACAGGGTTTCACTATGTTACCTAGGCTGGTCTTGAACTCCTGGTCTCAAGCACTCCCCTTGTGTAGGCTCCTGCTGTGCTGGGATTACAGGTGTGAACCTTTGTGCCTCGCCAAACCATTTTTAAGTGTGTGGTTCAGTAGCATTAAGCACACTTACATTATTGCTCATCCATCACTACCATTCTTCTCCAGAATGTTTTTATCTTTCCCTATTGAAACACTGTACCTGTAAAACACTAACTCCTCATTTTCTGCTGTCCTCAGCCCCTGGCAACCACCAGTCTATTTTCTGTCTCCATGAATTTGACTACTCTAGATACATCATATAAATGCAGCCATACCATATCTGTCCTTCTGTGAATAGCTTATTTCCCTTAGTATCATGTCTCTGAGGTTCATCCATGTTATAGTATGAGTCAGAATGTCCTTTGTTTTTAAGACTGAATTTAATAATTCATTCATTTTGTTTATTCATTCATCCACAGACACTTGGGTTGCTCCCACTTTTTGCTGACTGTGAATAATGCTACGGTGAACATGAGTACAAAAATACCTGTTTAAATCCTTGCTTTCATTCTTGTGGATATTTACGCAGAAGTGAAATTGCTACATTACATGGTCATTCTGAATTTAATTTATTGAGGAATTGCTGTACTCTTTTCCAGAGTGGCTATCCCATTTTACCTTCCCACCAGCAATGTGCAGGGCTCCCAGTTCTTCACATCCTCACCAACATTTCTTGACATCCTTGCCAAACACATTTTCCGTTTTTCTGATAATAGTCATCCTAACGGATGTAAAGTAGTATCTTCCTGCAGTTTTGATTTGTGTTTTTCTCATCATTGGTGATGTCAAGCATCTTTTCATGTGCCTTTTGGCCACTGGTTTATCTTCTTTGGAATTCTGTTAATTTATCTTAAAATTTCATTTTAATGAAAATTTTTTGGATTTTATTTGGTGAATTTTTAAAGAGTTAAGACAGCCATCATGTCTTTTGTTGCTTTTTTAATCCTTTACTACTATAATTGTAAAAACCCTCAATTGTCTTTAGATCAAGTATCTGCAGTAACTCCAAATTTAGAAACAAAAGAAGCCACAAAACATCTTTTGCAACAAATGAATTTGGAGTCAAATTATGATGAAAACAGTTCAGAAAAGCCAAAGACTGTCCTAACTTGCTTTATTGTTTTCCCCCTGAAGGAAAGGAGTGTAATGATTGGCTAACTGTGCCTGTGCAGCAGATCTCTTTTGTTGGGTAGCTGAAAAGAACAGGAAACAGAAGAGCCAAAAATGTTGAAAAGACAGAGAAAAGACATGCTGGATAGACGTATAGCATTTGGATGTGGCTAGGTGGAGAGTAGCAAAGGAGATCAGTAATAGTAAAAGATGAGCACCAGAACTGACAGCAGAGGACAGGGGACCCAGCAACAAAGTGACAGAAAATAGTATAGCTCTACAGACTGGAAGGGATTGGAGGATAGGGTAAGAGATTGCAATTTGCCAGCTTCATCTCAACATGTGGTTTTGAAGTGAGACACTTGGCCCTGAGTAATCCAGTAAGACCTACCATATATTAAATAATGTATGCCAGGCTATATAGTTCAACAGTCAGTGTTTGGAAGGTGTGCACTGTATACAATTCTACAGGAATAAGCCTAGTTGTTCATACCATGTACCACATCATGCCTTTTATGGAGTGATGAGATTTGAGTAATTTAATTTAGTGTGTAATTTAACATGTCCACCATTGTTAAAAATTTTATTTTATATGATAGGGACCCCCAAAAAACTGGAATTTATTTATAAAAAATTGTATATTTCTTCTTACATGTTTAAACTTCAGTCACTTTCAAAGTACTCTGTGTTTGATACAATATACCTATAAAGATGCTTTTTCCAGTGCTCAAAATAGTTTTTGTATCATCAATGTTGATGCCTTTTAGAGCTTCTCCCATTTTTTGTTTCACCTCTTCTACATTGGCAAAACATTTTCCTTTGAGAACTTTTTTTATCCTGGGAAACAAAAAAGTTGCTTGGGGCAAGATTGGGTAAGAAGGCAGGATGACGCATGGGGGCCATGTTATTTTGGGTCAAAAGCTGCTGAACACTCAGTGAAGTGTGAACAGGTGTACTCATAAATTACCCATCATGAAATGGGCAAATGCACTGAAAGAATTAAAAAAAAAACAACAAAACCCTAACTGAAGCCAAACACAGCTTCTCGCAATGTTATCTGGTATACTGATGCTAATGCGTTCCTAGAACACTTACCTAGACTGTAGTATAAGGGGCCTGCCCTCCAAAAGATAATTTCATTTTTTTATTGAGTTGTTGTAGAATCTCTTCAAGAAGGAAGGGACTTTTTTTTTTTTTTTAAATTAAATCCAGGTTATCCAGTTACCATTTAGGTCAAGGTAACATATCTTTTTTTTTTTTTTTTCCCCCAACAATGGGATGTTTTGTACACCACATCATTTATTGGATACTACATTTAGCTATTTCAGTTATAAAACTCATTTAAGTCAATTATTTTGCTTTAGTTTAAGTAGTACATGAAAAATGGTACACAATTTTACTCCTTGGCAAATTAAAATTGATTAATATACTACAGATGAGATGGCAGATGACTGACTTGCTCAAGGTTTCACAGTTAAGTTACAGAGAAATTAGAGACAGAAGTGCTGTGCTGCTTGCTCTGAATATTGTTTGTTGTTTTCTTTCTGGGGAAACAATTCATTTTGCAGTGTACATAATTGAGATGATTTTTGCTTCAGTGAAAATATCACTGTGAACACACATTATTATAGCAAAGCATTTATTGTATATTTCCATTTTTTAAAGCATAGTCTAGATTGATAATATATTTACACTTGTTTTGCTCAGAAGTTAGAGAGGTGCTAATAAGACTCAGATATTGTAGATTTGGGCCTTTGTAAAACCCTTAAATAGCTCTTTACAGGGATGATTACAACCAGTTCCCAGCAGTGTAACTACTAACTGCTGTGGGATATACCTAGTATTCCTATCCCCTGCTAATCACATTGCCATCGTATGTAATCAGGTGTAAGAAAACAGCAGGAAGCATACTATTGTGACTCAAAAGACACACTACTTCTATTTTTAAAAAAATTTAGAGTAAATATCCAAGGTAGTGAAGGCGCGCAAGTGATATCCCTTTCTTCTATAAAACATAGCTTAATTTTGTGTGCTTGTATAGAACATGGAACAAGCTAGAATTGTGACCAAGACTATAACCCAAGATGAGGCAATTAAAAAATGTGAAAAGATTGATTCATTGATAGGTGAGATGCTCTCTTGATTTGAATTATCCTATTTTCTTGTTATCTTCATTTTTGTTTATACTATGGAAATGACTCTGGCATTAAAGTCATTTGGAATTTGGTTTTATATCTTCTGATGTACTTGGAATATTTATCTTAAGTGGTCATATCCAGTTATTGGTGGGAGATAGAAAGGATCAGATCAGGCAGGTTGAGGAAGTTCAGATAGAAAAGAAAGAGATCTACTGGCAGGGATTAGCAGAACAGGGATAGAACTCTGGTCTAAAAAGAGTTAGGGAGAGAGGGGATAAAGGAACAGGGAAAGACCCAAGTCCTGGTGAACCGAAATATGAGGGAAATAAAGCATCACAAGAGTTAGGCAGGGTCTCAGTTATTTGAATCAGTAAAAGATGGATACCTAGTCATAAGACAATCTGGACCACACACTTAGGAATGTGACATGTCTCCTATGAAGATATGACTTTAGCAAAACGTTTGTATTATGATAGAACTATGTATAGGATGCAGTGGGGGATGTGTAAAGCCTTTCCTGGGGTTACTGGAAAACTTTTTGGAGAAAATGATTCCTTCATTGAGAACCCAAGTATGGATCACTTAAAGCAGAAGGGACATTCTAGACAGAAGAAATAGCTCTCAGTAGTCTGATGTTTGTGAAAACAAAAAGGTAATTTGCAATTACTTGAGGAAAAAGTTTGTAATGAGAAATGAAATTGGAGGAGATAGGAGCCAAATCATGGTGGGGGAGGGGTATATGTGTGTGTGCGCATGTGTGCGCATAAGATATGGGAGAAAAGGCTTCCATAGTTTGATGAGGAACTTGGGCTTGATTCTGTAGGCAATAGGAACTACTGAATGGCTTCTCTTGTCTTCTTGTTTAGTAAAATATTTAAAATTGAGCCCCCCCAAAAGTCTGGCCTTTGCCCTCACCTTATGAAGAATGATCTCTAGTGCCTTTGTTTGCTTGAGAGCCTTAGATCATACTGTCTGACAGTATAATTGAGGCTGGGGCCTCATCATGTTGAGATAGTCTGAAGGTGGGGGTTGACCATACCAGAAATACCAGTGACTTAGAGCATGGGCTTTAGGTTAAGTGTTATCAGGTGACCTGAAGACTGAACTCCACCATGTGTGCAGTCAATCCAGGTATCATTCCTAAGTAACGGAACGCCAATAAAACTTTGAACACCATTTCTTCTGTGAGCCTTTCTAGTTGGCAAAACTCTGAGTGTACTGTTATGATACTAGAAGAATAATATGATGATCTCATGGGGAGAAAACAATGGCAGTTACATGTTTGCTACTTGTAGTCTTTGCTCTATGAGCTGTTTCTCTTTGCTGATGTTAATCTATATCCTTGCCTTGTAATAAATTGTAACTGTGAGTATAACAGCTTTCAGTGAGATCTTGGAGTCTTTCTAGTGAATTCTGGAACCCGAGGTGGTTTTGGGAATCCTCTGAACTTACAGTTGGTGTGAGAAGTAGGGATAGTATCTTGTGTTCCCTCTCACTTTGTAATTGGCCAAAACCCCTTCACATCTCTTTTCTTTGCTCCTTTCTTCCTTCCTCTAATATGTAGAAATGGCTTTGGAACTGAAAAATGAATAGAGACTGGAGGAATTTTGAGGTATATGCTAGAAAATGCCTAGATTGCCATGAAGGGGATACTGATAGAAATGTAGACATTAGAGGCAATTCTGATGAAATTTCAGATGGAAATGAGGAACAGCCTATTGGAAACTGGAGGAAAGGCAGTTCTTTTTATAAAGTGGCAAAAAACTTGGCTTAACTGTGTTCTAGTGTTGGGTGGAAGGTAAAACTTGTGAGTGATGAAATTGGTTATTTAGCTGAGGAGAATTCAAAGTCAAGTGTCAAAGTAGCAACTTGGTTCTTCATGACCACTTACAGTGGAGAGGGATGAATTAAAAAAGGAACCAGTACCAGGAAATTTGGAAAATTCTTAGTCTATCCGTATTGTAAGAAAAGAGAAAGTTTGTTCTGAAGAGAATACTAAAGATGTGGAAGAACAAATATTTGATAAGGAGATCATGTGTGCAACTCATGGACTTAATAATAAGTTATCCTTAAAAAAGAGGAAGAATGATCCAAAAGTGATTCAGAGATCAGCAGGCCTGCCATTTCTACCACAGACCCAGAGGGCAGAGGTGGTTTCTACTAGGTTTTGGGTAGTGGACTGCTTTGGTTTGGTGAGGGTGTGTTTGTGTGTGTGAGTATGTGTGTGTAAGGGAAAAGATGCTACTGCCTAGTCCTTCAGGGGCAAGACAACTGCTTATTTGTGAATGGCCAGGGCTGCCCTGCAGAGCTGTGGGGGTGATGCTATTGCCCCATTGGATCTGGAGGCCAGAGTGTCAAATCAAAGATTATTCTTGGAACTTAATAGCTAATGGAATTGGCCTTCCTATGTTTTAAACTTGCCTAGAATCCATCACCCCTTTCTTCTTTCTGATTTCTCCCTTTTAGAATGGGAATATTTATTCTTCCCACCATTGTATTTTGGAAGTATATAACTTGTCAGGTTTCACAAGTTCACAGTTATATAGGAATTTTGCTTTAGGGTGAACCGTACCTTGAGTCTTACTCATTCCTGACTTCGATGTTATTTAGATGAGACTCTGGGCATTAGATTTTAGAGTTGATGCTGGAATGAGTTAAGACTTTTGGAGCTGTTGGTATAGAATGAATGTATTTTGCATATGATAAAGACATGAATATCAGAGAGGCCAGTGGTGGAATGCTATGGACTGAACTGTATCTTTCCAAAATTCATAAGTTGAAACCCTACCTACAATGTAACTGTATTTGAAGCAAGGAAGTCATTAAGGTTAAATAAGGTCATAAAGGTAGGGCCCTGATCAAATAGGAATAGTATCTTTGTAAGAAGAGATGTCAGAGACCTCTCTCTCTCCAGTGGGAGTGTAGTCATCTGCAAGCCAGGAGGAAAGTCCTCACCAGAAACTGATCCTGCTGGACCTTTTTGTGGGACTTCTAGCCCCCAGACTCTGAGAAAACAAATTTCTGTTGTTTAAGCTACTCTGTCTTATGGTTTTTGTTAAAGCAATCCTAGCAGACTAATGTACTAATTAATCATTGGTTTTTGTTGTTGTTGTTAACCAGAATTAGATTCTATGTGCTCTAGTAGAGCACAGTTTCCCATTTATCCATTTTAAAGTTGAATCATCTGAAGTTATGCAACAACTTGAAAGAAGAAATGGATCAGTAGTCTCAATGAACACTTAAGATTGCATACTTTCTAAAATGACTGAACAGAAGATGAAGTCCCTGAAAGTAGGAGGAAGGAAGAAGGAAAGATGGAATGAAAGGTTATAGAAAAACAATATACCTGTGTCATGCTTTAAGAAGACTACAGTTTTTTTCCTACTTTTGAAAATAGTTCAATTGAAGATATTTACTTTCTAACAAAATTTATCACAGATTTAAAGAGCTGTGTCCTTTAGAACATTAAAAAAATGGATCTACCTTTAACCTGCTACATAGAGGTATCTTAGAATTGACTGTAGGATTAACAGACATTTCAATGAGATATAAAAACCAAAGGAGCACTTAATAGAACTGAAATTATTAGACATATTCATCCATAATTTTGTGTATTTTTTTTTTAGGCATGGTGAAAGTGTTTTGGTAGGCATCTTTTCAGTTAAAAATAGGGAGAAGAATCTAGGACAATATATATTTGTGAAACTAAGTATAATATTTGAATCACAAGCATTTGATTAAGTTTTTTTACTTATGGAATTGAAATGGAATAGCATTTAAGAAATTCACCAATAAGATGTCAAGAAAATGTGTAATAGATAAAAATGAAAAACACAAAAATAAGACTTGGAATTATGTGTTTGCAAGGAATATGATTACAGGTAGTGACATTACAGTTAGTCCTAGGTTGTCATGATATATCAGGAACCATGGTATCCAAACGTTGATATGGCATAGGAAGATATATTATGGGTTTTAAATGAAGAAATTTCTGGCATAAGGATATCTACATAAGTAGTAAAGACCTAAGGACAGAGAGAAATATGACCATATTTTAAGAAAAGTTTTATATCTATATTTTAATGCCAAGCAGTTGTGCCAGTGTTAGAGAGTCATGGTTCAACTGTTGCAAAAGTGGGAGTAATTATGTCAGCTTGGTTTGGAAAATACTTTTGGCCAGATTCCAATTTCTAAGGAATTATTGTTCTGTTGGATCATTGGAGTCTTATTTTTATTACTGGTGTATCTGTTTTTGTCCTAGATGCTGCTAAGCTGTGTAGAAGGATATTAGACAATTATACTCTCTATAATACTGCATTGAACAGTTTGCAAACTGGAGACCCCCAGGCTAAGTTGGCCTCTACAATCTTAAATTTTTAAAAATTAGTTTCCAGCTAATTTAAGTAAAAACCTGGATTTTTAAATTTCTCCTGAAAAATATGAGGTTCCAGTCACACTGTGTCTTCACTCTGTATGAAAACAGTGGGGTAAGTAACAACTCCCTTGGGATGAACCATGTATTTTCCAGTCTCCACTGTTCAGAGTAGGCTGTAACTTATAGGGCCTCACTGCCTGAGTTTATTGTTAAGTTTCTGATGCCTGTAGGCATTCAAATGTTTGATTCCTGTATTATGTAAACTTCAGGTACTGTTTGTTTTTGCCTCTTTCTGGCTATATTGTATTTTTTAAAAACAATTTTCTTTCTGGGTACGTATAGTGATTGGAATTTGGCATTCAGTGTAGATTCTCTTACTCTGAGTAGAGAATTAGATTCTACTAAATTAGATTCTTTTCCTCACTGTTCTCCTGTGACTCCCAGTAAGCTGCTGTCAAAGTGGCAGTAGGGTCTGGTGATAGGATTTGGCCTGTACTCTGGTCTGAACTTTAAACAGGATGGCTAGGTTTAGTTCTAGGACCCGACAAAGTTGGCTTCACTAGAGGCTATATAGGCCTCTTTCATCTAGCATCAAAGCATTTTTTATCTGTATCCTATTCTTATAGGGTCTTTTCCACTTTTTTCTAGGTGGCCAATATGTTAAATCAGTTTATGTTAATGTATTTGACAGGTGGTTTGATTAGAGCATTAATGCTTAGAGGTAATAAGTTATTTTGAAACAATGAGTGATGGTAATGGTGAAACTGTTATCTACATTAGGAATACTACAAGGACTGCTAAGAAACTAGACATTTCTGTTTCATCATTGCAAATCAACTATTTAAAACAACCTTATTTATTCTGAATATTTTTTCTTGAGAAGAAACATGTATCATTATTTTTATCAAAACATGCACAGTCCTTAGGGCCATGACCTTTACTGAGGTTTCCCATGGTCTGTAAGGCTCCCAAATATCAGAGCATCAAGAATACAGAAAAACAAGAAAATATAGCTAATATAATTGACCCTGTGATTAATATATGCAAAATAGACAAATACAGAACTTAAGAAAGCAAAATGCTGCTATGGACACTTTTGTTTCAAACTAAGGAAAATGTGCATAAACGTGTCACTGGTTCATAGCAATTCTGAAATCCAGGTAGGCAATATTGGAAATTTCTTGACTAGGTCTCAAGCCTGGGCATTATTCTGTGTGGTTCTCAGCTTTACCTTCTGCACTCTTGTTTTTACCTTTTTCTTTGTTTATGAGAGATAGCAAGTGTTTGTTAGGCGAGTAGTTTTCTCAGCCGGCTTTCTGACAGTAAAAGTTTGGGGTCCAAAGATCTCTCTTCTTTTAATTTATATTATCATTTAAAAATCAAATGCCAGGTGCTGTGGCTTAAGCCTGTAATCCCAGCACTTTGGGAGGCTGAGGTGAGAGGATTGCCTAAGCCCACAGGTTCGAGACAAGCCTGGGCAACTTGGCAAGGCCTTATCTCTATAATAAAATCAAAATATTAGCTGAGCGTGGTAGCACGTACCTGTTGTTCCGGCTACTTGGAAGGCTAAGTTGGAAGGATCGCCTGAACCCAGCAGGTGGCCTTGAGTGTGCCACTGCACTCCAGCCTGGATGCGAGGGAGACTCCAACTCAAAAAATAAAATTAAATGAAAATAAAATAAAAATCAAATAAATTTAAATGTCAAATAAACATTGAAATATCAAATAAATATTTAAATATCATTTAAATATGAAATAAAAAGATGTATTAATCTTTTATAAACTTTGTATATGTTATGTGAATTCTATCATGACACATTCCTTTAGAAAAAGTCAGTCCTCCGCATTTCTTTGAAATAAATCCTTTTATACTTTGGGCTTCTACTAAGAAGGCTGATGGGCAATGTACTTAAGCTTCCTAGAAGCACTATTGTTTGAGAAAATTAGTGTCTTAGTCCATTTGTGCTGCTATAACAAGATGGCTAAGATTGATTAATTTATAAACAACAGAAGTTTATTGCTCACAATTCTGGAGGCTGGGAAGTCCAAGATCAAGGCACCAGCAGATTTGTTGTCTGATGAGGACCCATTCCTCATAGGTGGCACCATCTTGTTGTGTTCTCAAATGGCAGAAGAGGGGGTAAGCTCCCACAGTCCTCTTTTATAAGAGCACTAGTCCTATTTGTGAGGATTCTGCCCTCATGATCTAATCACCTCCCTCCAAGTACTAAAACTTTGAATATTAGGTTTTAACACATGAATTTTGGAGGGACATGAATATTCAGACCATAGCAATCAGTAAGGCATACTTTACTCTCTCCTTTAGGGTTAGGCATGGTGACTCATGCCTGTTATCCCAGCACTTTGTGATGCTGGGACAAGAGGATTGCTTGAGGCTAGGAATTGGAGACCAGCCAGGGCAACATAGGGAGACCACGTCTCTTAACAAAAAAAAAAAGAAAGAAAGTTGTTTGTCTGACTAGTATTCTGAAGCACCCACTTCAATGTTTTTGAGTTTTAACTAAAGATTTTAGAGTTATACATTCAGCTTCATCTTTGGACCATGTTTTCTTGGCAATGCCCTGGATTTGTTCTTTACTTAAAGACATTTCTTATTTTAGCATCATTTGCCTCCTGGGGATAATTTTTTTTAATAGACTTTTTTAAAAAAAACACTTTTTGCTTCCCAGACAGTACAGAGAGTTTTCATATACTCCTGCCCCTACACAGGCACAGTCTTCTCCACTATCAACATCCTGCACCAGAGTACATTGTATATTGGCACATCATTAGCACCCAGAGTCCATAGTTCACACTGAATTCACTCTTAGTGTTGTATAATCTAACGATTTTGACAAATGTGTAATTACATGTATTCATCATCATAGTATCATACAGAATAGTTTCACTGGCCTGTAGTTCTCTGTTCCCCACCTATTCATGTCTTCTCCCCCATATCCCTAGCAACCACTAATCTTTTGACCATTTCTGTAGCTTTACCTTTTCTAGAATAATCATGTAGTTGGAATCATATATAGTATGTATAGTATATAGTATGTTTTTTGAAAAGTACATAACAGATTTCTTTTTTAAAAAATTTATTTACAATCAAGTTCTATTGAGCAGCATAATTAAATAAATAAAAAGTGCTCTGGCCTATGGATTTCAATTCCCCTTAACACAGGTTATCTGGAGAGCAAACCAAAATGGGGAGATGCAGGTAGGGAAAAGAGGAAGGATGGAGACCAAGCCCCCATCAGCGGGAAGGCCACCTCGTTCCTCTCTCACCCATTCCAGCACTTGTCCCCCAGTGTCCAGAGAACAAGTGTGGAAGAAAAATAAATGCAAATTAAAAAGTGATAAAAAACATTGGGATTTCAGACACCCAAAGAACTAATTTCTTTTTTTTTTGAGTTGGAGTCTCACTCTGTTGCCCAGACTGGAGTGCAGTGGCACGACCCACTGTGCTCCGATGATCCTTCTGCCTCAGCCTTCCAAGTAGCCGGAACTACAGGTGCGCACTACCATGCCCGGCTGGTTTTTGATTTATTGTAGAGACAAGGTCTCGCCAAGTTGCCCGGGCGGGTTTCGAACCCGCAAGCTCAGGCAATCCACTTTCCTCAGCCTCCCAAACTGTTGGGATTACAGGCTGAGCCACCCAGCCCGGCCAGATCTAAAATTTTATACACAGGTAAAATGGTAAAGATAAATGTTTTTCTCAGGCCTTTATCACAACCCCTGAAATGGAAAGATGACAACGCTGTACTTCTGGGACTAGTGGGCTGCTTTCACTAAAGCACCAAGGGCATGTAACCTTTTTAGCTTGGCTTCTTCTGCTATGGTTTGAAGGCCTGTCCCCTCCTAAACTCATGTTGAAACTTAATTCCTAATGTAATAATATGAAGAGCTGGGACTTTTAAGAGAGTTTTAAGCCATGGGTGCTCTGCCCTCATGGGTGACTTGGTGCTCTAGCAAATAAGATCTTGCTCTCATGAGACTGGATTAGTTTTCATGGGAATGGTTTAGTTCTCCTGAGAGTGGATTGTTATACAGTGAATTTGCCTCTCATGTTTGATCTCTTTCACATGTGCTTGCTTGTTTTTCTACTTTTCTGCCATGTTATGGAGCAGTACAAGGCCCATACCTGAAGCCCATCAGATGTCAAAATCTTGCTTCTTGGACTGTCCAACCCCCAGAATCATAAACCAAATAAGCTTCTTTTTTTGGTAAATTACTCAGTCTGTGGTATTCTGTTACAGCAACATAAAACTGACTAAGGCAGTTTTTTCCCCTTAACAAAGTGTGTTTAAGATTTCTTCATGGCTTGATAATACATTTCTTTTCAGCACTGAATAGTATTTCATTATCTGAATGGATTATAGTTTATTTTAACCATACACCCGCTGAAGGACATCTTGGTTGATTCAAAATTTTGGCATTATGAAAAAAATTACTATAAACATTCATGTGCAGATTTTCATGTGGACATGAGTTTTCAGTTCCTTTGGGTAAATATCAAGGTGCATGATTTCTAGATCATATGGTAAAAGTATATTTAATTTTGTAAGAAACTACCACACTGTCTTCCAAAGTGACTGTACCATTTTGCCTTTCTACCAGCAATGAAAGGGTTATTGCTATTCCACATCTTCGTCAAGATTTGTTGTCATTGTTTTGGATTTTGTCCATTCTAGTAGATGTGTAATGATATTGTTGTTTTAATTTGTAGTTCCTTCATGATGTATAATGTTAGGCAGCTTTTTGGTGAAGTCTCCATTCAGGCCTTTTTTAAAAATAGAATTGTTTCTTATTGTTCAGTTTTAAGAGTACTTTGCATATTTTTGGATAATAGCCCTTTATCACATATGTGTTTTGCAAATATTTTTTCTCAATCTGCAGCTTATCTCATACTTGTGACTGTGTTTTGGGGGAAAATCTTGACTCCATTTTGTTTAACAAACTTTGATGAGCTTATCTATCATTTACTTTTATTGTAAGTAGCAAAAACAAAACAAAAACAAAAAACTCCAAATCAAACAAAAACAAAAACAAAAAACCCAAACTAAACTAAAACAAACTCAGGTGGCACATTCAACATGTGGTTGGGAATAGCTTTACTACTTTATTAGGTAAATTTTATAATTTTCATATAGATTCATGGGACAATGTTGCTAAACTTTCTGCTTCTACGTAAGAAGGATCTTCCTTTCTCCAGTTTTCAATAGCATTTACTTCACTTTTTTGCGAGTTCTCATCCACAGCCTTATTAAAAGACCATGTAGCTTCTATTAATAGGTTGCTTAGGGTGTTTTATGCTTTCTGTAACACTTTTCTTAGATCTCCCCACTTGATTCTCAAACTGCACCTTATTTCCAGGTAACAACATTTTTATTTATTGCTACCCTGAATGAAACCCTTATTTCTGACATTTCCAGAAAGTAGATCTTCTTAGTCACTGAATTATAGCACAAATTGAATTCCCCACCTTTCAAGAAGGATTGGTACCTTGACAACCAGGATAGATATGTATGGACAGATTCTGGTGAACTTACACACCTTGAATCTAAATTCTGTTTAAATTATTTTGCCAGTAGAAGCAGCCCTTCTACTTCTAAGGATGTTGGTCTCTATTGATCTAAATGATGGCCTTCTCTGAGGTAGTTGCCTTACAAAGAACTGCTAATCTTCACCTTTTCTTATTCTAACCACCTTCCTCTACTTCTGGACCTATAATTGGACTGGAACTCAGACTGGCCTCAGAAAGTGATGTTGAAAAGTGTCAACTGGGAGGGGTGTAGTACGCATTAAAATAATTAGATGATTTTTTGTCCGTTTATATCTACAGAAAGCAGGGGAACATATGGATCTAAGAGTGTGGAATCAGGTTGCAGGAATATCAGGTTGAATCTGGCAGTGATGATAATGGTCATGGTGATGTCATGATTCCACAAGGATTATACTGTTACAAGGTTACTCCTGTAGTCCAGTTAAGAGATAAAAGATGGTGGGGACCTAAATGAAGACAACGGTGTTGAAGATAAATAAGTTTTTGTTTGTGTTCCTTTGATAAACTATGCATAATTTTTTAGCACTTACAATTTAAATATTTAATGTCTTCTATCACTAGACCAAGCTATTGAATGTTTGGGACCTCTTGTTTTTGTAGCAGCATGAGAAGCAGCAAACATTATATACTGGGTACTGTTCTAAGCAGTAGGCATATATAATTCACTTGATCCCCACAGCTGTCCTGTAACTAGGCATTTTTCAGATGTGGAAGCAAATTCACTCTGTTGAGTCTTGAGGAAGACTGCCTTAGATTGACTGATTTGCTGGAAGAACACACAGAATTAAGAAAATCTATTACATTAATGGTTATGGTTTATTCTAGTTAAAGGATACAGATTAGAAATCAGAAAAGGGAAAATGTTGCTTAGGACAGAGTTCAGGAGGGACAAGGCACTAGCTTTCAGTTGTCCTCTCAGAATAGAGTGATATTGAAAATACTTCATTCTCCCAGCAACTGTGTGTGACAATATGTGAAAATTGTTGCCAATCAGGAAAGCTTCCCTGAGCTTTGGTGTTCAGGGTTTTTATTTGACGTCAGTCACATGGGCAAGGAATGTCCACGTAACTGGCCTGTACTACTCATTTCCAGCCCCCTCTGATATCAAACTGATACAGCATGTCTTAGTACCCCAATGAATAAAAACAAGTGTTCACTATAAATCACATTGTTAATATGTACTATGTACATGGCCCAGTATTTCAGTTATACAAAGACACTTTTATCAGGCATGAAATTCCAAGGTTTATAGGTTATCTCCCAAGGCCAGTCAAGCACCAGTCAAGGACCAGTCTTTCCTTTGGGTTGTGTAGGGGTTGAACACCCCAAGCCTGCTGAGTTAACATTTTACAGCTACCAAAAAGGTAAGGTAACTTGCCCTAGGTAATACATTGAATAAGTGACAGGGTTAAAATTTAAGCACAGGCATTCCGACTCCAGAGTCAGTTGTTTTAACCATATGCTCTACCACCTTTTGGTAGCACTTCTGTCACACAAGAATCTGATGTGTTTGAGACACTTGATATATTTATATTAAGTGACTTAATAAACGAATGGTAACAAATTGGAGGCTGGTTCCACTGATTCAATAAAGATCATCGGTAATAGAGCTTATTAAGGCTTGTGAAATTCCGTGTCTGTATATATTCTAAATCTATGGAAATTATTAGATACTTGCTGAAGATCAGCTTAAGATTTTTTTTGCTCGCTTCATGTGTGTAAATATTGTTCAATTGACTAGGGTGGTAACATTAGAAATCTAATTATTTCTAGTGTATTTAGAAAGTATATGACTAATTGAAGATTCAATATTTAGAGCTATTTTTCTAGTTTTCAGCCTTATGAATTCTTTAATAGCAGTAACAATTACACTCAAAGCCAAATACTTGTGATATTTAGATTATTTTTGTATTTGCTAATCTTTCTTGGAATAAATAATGAGGTTTGGCTGAAATGTAATAAATAATCCCTTTTCAAGTAGTAGTTTATATCTTTCTCATTTTTTTCTACCCATATGATATGTCATTCTCTATGGAATGGGTACTATCATAACATGTAATAATTTTAGCAAAAGAGAATAAATCATGTCAGATACTACTTTTTAATACTTTAAAAGTCTTCTAACTTTTATTTGTTACACTTTTATTGAGGTATAATTGAAATATAATCAACTGCACATATGAAACTGTTATCACAATTAAGATAATGAATATTCCCATCTCCCCAAAATATTTCCTCATGACATTTCTTATTTATCATTTTTATGTATTTTTTTAAGAGAAAGAGTTGTTCAAATATTTTGCTTATTTTAAAATTGAGTTGTCTGTCCTGTTATTGAGTTGTAAAAATCTTTATATAATCTGAGTACAAGTATTTTTTTCTGATATAAATATTTCACATATTTTCTTTTAGTCTGTGGCTTTGCTTTCATTTCCTTAATGTTATATTTTGAAGAGCAAATGCTTTTAATTTAATTAAAACAAAACTTATCAACTGTGTTTCTTTTATGATTTGTGAATTTTTTTGCTGTTATTGTTCTGGCTGAGAAACCTTTGCCTATTTCAAGCTTGCAAAGATTTTCTCCTATGATTTTGTTCTAAATATTATATAGTTTTGGATATTACATTTAGGTCTGTCATACATTTTGAGTTAATTTTTGTATCTGATGTGAGGTAAGCATTGATTTTTATGTTCTTCCATATATATATTCATATCAATTAGCATTATTATTGAAAAGACTTTCCTTCTGTTGAAGAGCTTTGCACCTTGGTCAGAAATCAATGTACATTATATTTGTTGGTCTATTTTTAGACACTATTCCGTTTCATTGATGTATATGGCTATCTTTCTACCTGTTTTGATTGCTGTATCTTTATGGTTAAGTCTTGAAATTAGGTAAAGAATATCTTCTATTTTGTTCTGTAATGAAATTGCCTTGGTTATTGTAGGTCTTTTGTGTTTCTGTATACATTTTAGAATTAACTTACCAATGTCAACAAAATAGATTGTTATTCTAATTGGGATTGTGTTGAATTTATAAATTGGCAGTAAAAAAACCCAAGCAAACCAATAATTCCATTAAAAGGTGAGCAAAGGATATGAATAGTTATTTCTCAAGAGAAGACATTCAAATGGCCAGTGGGTAAATGAAAATATCCTGAAGATCACTAATTGTCAGGGAAATGCAATTCAAAACCGCAATGAAATCAAAATCAAATCCTTTCACCCCAGTTAGAATGGCTATTATTAAAAAGACAAAAAAATAACAGAAGCTATCAAGGATGTGGAGAAAAGCCACTATGGGAAACATTATGGAGATTTCTCATAAAGCTGAAAATAGAGCTGCCATCTGATCAGCAATCCCAGTCTTGGGTATTTATCCCAAGGAAAGGAAATCTGTATATCAAAAGAATACTTGCATGCACATGTTTATTGGAGCACTATTCAAAATAGCCAAGATATGGAATCACCCTAAGTGTCCATCAGCTGATGAATGGATAAAGAAAAAATGTGGTATACATACACAATGGAATACTATTCAGCCACACACAAAAAAGAAAAAGAAATCCTGTCAATTGCAACAATATGGATAGAACCAGAGGACATTTTTTTGTTAGATGAAATAAACTAGGCACAAAAAGGCAAATGTCTTTCACTCATGGGTGGAAGCTAAACTGTTTTCACTCATGTGTGGAAACTAAACAAATTAATCTTGTGGTGGTAGAGAGTAGAATAATAGATAACCAGAGACTGGGAAGGATGTGTGGATGAGGTTAGGATGAAAATAGTTTGTTTAATGGGTTCAAGCATAAAGTTAGATAGAAGATATAAATTCTAATATTCGACAGCAGAGTAGCAGACATCCTTCAAGCTAACGCCACTTTTCAAGCCAGCTTTACCAAAGCTCTAAACTATTTTGTTAGGCACTAACCCAACTAATAATGAAGTGATACTGTGTTTTCTTGTGGCTATTGTTTTTAGTGTGTATTGCTTCCTTTTGAATGAGGTCCTGACAGTATGATCTAATACACTGTGTATTTCTTCCTTTTGGGTAAGACATTAAGTATAAGTATTATCTAAGCCCCACCTTATCCTCTAAGATTATCAAATTTTATTATTCAAGTAATTAACCTGAATTACCTAATTGGCCTCATTTGAAATAGAATCATTTAGTATTCTTTGTTTACAAAAAATGTATAAATGTGGCTTAAAAATGAAGTGGGAACTCATTTTTGCATGAATTACTCTTTTTCCATTTCTTGGTTATATTACTAGTTTTTGTATGCTTTGATTATTTTATTTAAACCTGACTTAAATAAATATGAGTACATAATATATATGAGGTGTCAAATGAGTAAGATAGTCTCTATCCTCTCAGAGGTGTTGTGGTCTGTACATAGCAGACCATAATATACTATACTAAGAGCTAAATTCCAGAAAGTACATAGGGAAACACATAGTTTGAGGAAAATATTTCCGGCATGGTGATTAGTGAATGAGAAATATTTGAGAGTAGAAATTTTCATGTCTTGAAGCTCTTAAACTTTATCTTTAAGTTGAACAGTGATTTTTAGAATGAATGACACAGAAAAAAAAGTAGCAAAATGAAGTAATATATTTTAGTAAAAAAGATTAAAAAAAAAGATTACTCTGAAAACAAAATAGTTTGTTCTTTAGAGAGTATTAGACTATAATCATAAAATATAATTTTCATAGCCCAGCTAGATTTTTTATTCTAAATATATTGACCTGATTGGAATTGCAGCATGATCTTTAAAGCAATGGGCATTTATCATGTTGTAGTTAATTTCAGCCTTGAAATATGACATTTGTTCATCTACAGAATTAGGAAGCTATTTGTTATGAGTGTTAGGTAGATCTGACAATTAAAATGTATTAATTAAGGGCCACTACTTTATAGGATTTTTTAAAATTAAAAATTATACCATAGTAGTGCTAAAATAGTGAATTTGAGTATGCATATAAAATATAAATAACTAAGATTGAGCACAGTGGCTCACACCTGTAATCCTAGCACTTTGGGAGGTAAGGCGGGAGGATCACTTGAAGCCAGGAGTTTGAAGCTAGGCAACAAAGGGAGAACCCATCTCTATAGTAAATAAAAATAAAATATGAACAACTTATTGTATTTGATGTAGCATATTTTAATCAACTACTGTTAAAATTTTCTTTTAGCATAACTGAATTACATTCTTTCCATATCTTTTGTTATTGTTCCATTTTAAAAAATTCTTAGTGTTCCCTACTCAATTGGATTGCTTGTCAGATTAATTTTTCTGCTTCTCCAGTAAATTTATTTCAGAGTTTTCTCTACATTTTGGTTCTTGCTTTTTCTTCTGAATTGTTCTTATTCAGGACTAAAAGTTTTGATGTTTCACTGATTAAATCACAGCGGGGTTCTTGAGGTTTAAGAAGTCAGCTCCAAAATATTGTTGGTGTAAAGAATCATTTTAAAAGAAGAGGAAGGGATGTTGCTATGTTTGTAATTGTTTTAGGACTTTGCACAAACAGAGGTTCAATTGTATAGTATATAACTACTATTACAATAGAAACCAGAATTGTGAAAGAGCTCACTTCTATGCCCTTCCAATTCTATCACTTTACGTTTGGAATCTCTATTTAAACTTGCTTTAAAGAATACGTTCTTATACTTAGTGATCTGCAAAAGGCAAGTGCTGGAGGCTTGCAATTTACTTTGGGATCCCTACAATGTGTGTGTATGTGTATGTGTAAAACTAGTTTTAAATCCATAATTATTAAAATATATAAATATTTTTAGTAAAAACAAAGCAAAACCCTTTAATCACATCAAGAACAATGCTACAGGTTTTAGGAAAACTGTCCCAATTTACCTATAGTCAGATTTTAGGTAGTTATTTAGGGACAAGTAGCGCCTGAGAGTCTTCCAGCAAAATTAGTGATTGATATTTCAAATAAACAAAATATAGACTTATTTAAAATCAAGTATATGCCTTTAAATATATACTTAGTCTATATACTAGTGCTAATTCTTTGCCAGTCCAGGCATTTTCTTACTGCTGATTTGTGTACCAATAAAGGACAGTTGAATCAACATCTGTTTTTCAGTGAAAGGGAGTTTAGCTCTTATGCAGAAAAAGCAGTATTTTCAACATTTGTCATTTAAACAAATAGAAATGAGTTTAACAAAATGTTATGTTCAGACAAAGCACCAGATAAAATGTTTTATGCTTGTTTTATTCTCATTCTAACATCAAGTCCTCCCTCCAGTGGCTGCTGTTACAGCATTTTCCTTTTTCACCTTATTTTAGAAAAACAAGGAAAATTATTCTTTTTCTCTCAGAATTGAAGCCCAGTTTTGCAACATGTTGAAAGACTGGCAGATAACCATCTATGGGAAATATTCTTTTGTAACTAGATCAACCCATCCCTTTAGCAGCCAAGGGAACAGATTATTCTGAATTGAATTCTTAGCCTTCATGTTTCATTTACAAGTTGCTTATAACTTACCCATATCCCAGCATTTACAAAAATTTATTTACTTGTATATTTTCAGAGGCTAATTTTGCTCATTATATTTCCTAGTGGAAGTATACCGAGCAAAGTACATAAATGATGATTGACAGTTTTAGAAGTGTATAGTTGTATTTTAAAATCTTTTATTATAAGATTGTAGGATATTCTTTTTTAATTCATGTATTAAAAATATTTATAGTTTGTCTTTTGTAATAGCTGATGTAAAAACTTCTGAGGTAGTAAATTTTTATTCAAAATATTAGCTCTGTTTTAAAACAGGCAAGGAATCAATTGGGTTTTAGTAACATAATATTTTATTGATGTACAGTTGCCCTGAAGTTTACTCAATACCCATATATCCTTTTTCTTACATCTGCTTCTGTCTGCTAGGGTTTACTCACCAGCAGGACCCCCAGCTTTCTGACTAAGTAGATGGAACTGGGCTGTCAATATTATTTATGCCTGCAGAAAAATGCCCCAAAGAACAAATTATAAAATGCGATGCTACTAAAATTATAGCATAGTCATGTGTCACTTAATGGTAGGGATGTCTTCTGAGAAATGCATTGTTAGGCAATTTCATGTGTGAACATCCCAGAGTGTACTTACGTAAACCTGGAGGGTATAGCCTACTGCACAACCAGGCTATACAGTATATCCTGTTACTCCTTGGCTGTAAAGCTGTACAACTTGTTACTGTACTGAATATTGTAGGCAGTTGTAACACAATGATCAGTATTTATATCTCTAAACATATAGCAGGTACAGTAAAAATCTTAAAAAGATAAAAAATGGAAACACCTGATAGGGCACTTACCATGAAAGGTGCTTGCAGGACTGGAAGTTGCTCTGGATGAGTCATGAGTGAGTGGTGAGTAAATGTGAATGAAGGCCCTAGGACATTATTGTATACTACGGCAGACTTATAAGCACTGTATACTTAGAATACACTAAGTTTATTAAGAAATATTTTTCTTTCTTCAATAATAAATTACCAATACTGTAATTTTTATTTAATCAACATTTCAATTTTTAAAATTTTTGACTCTTGTAACACTTAGCTTAAAACACAAGCACATTATTCAGCTGTACGCGTGTTTTTCCTTATAATTTTATTCTGAGCTATTTTCTGTTTTAATACATTTTAATGTTTTAATCTTTTTTGTTAGAAACTAAGAAAAAGTCAGGAGGGATAAAGTAAAAAAGCAAATAAAAATAAATAAAAAAATAAAAGTTAAGACAGAAACACACATGTTAGACTAGCCCTACACAGGATTGGGATCATCAATATTACTGTCTTCCACTTCCCCATCTTGTGTTTCTGGAATGTTTTCAGGGACAGAAACATGCATGGAACTGTCATCTCCTATGATAAATGTCTTCTTCTGGAATACCTCCTGAAGGACCTACTTGCCTGAAGCTGTTTTATAGTTAACTTTAAAAAAAAAAAATAGAAGTAGTATACTTTACACAAAAAGTATAGTTTAGTAAATACAAAAACCTGTAACAGTTGTTTATTTTCATTATTAGGCATTTTGTACTTTAATCATTGTATGTGCTAAACTGTACTTTTTTATATTACTGGCAGTATGGTAGGTGTGTTTACATCAGCATCACCACACACACAAGTAATGTGTCATGCTATAATGTATGACAGCAATGATGTCATTAGGTGGTAAGAATTTTTCAACTTCATTAAAATCTTATGGGAACACTGTCTCATTGGGTTGTATTCCCTATTTCAACATCAAAATAGTAGTTTCCTGTATATTTTACCTAAGAAGTTTAAAGTTGCTTTTAACATTTATGCCCTTAATTCATTTTAAATTGGTTTTATGTATGGAATGAGGTAGGTATTTATTTTTTATTTTATTATGATGCAGCTAACCAGTTGTCCCAATTGTCAAAAAAAAAAAAATCCCTTTTTTCTTTAATGGTAAGATTCAGGTGTCATCTCTGTCTCATGGCTGTGTTATGTGGCTCTGTTTTGTAGTATTCTATTTCTTGAATTGTTCCAATATTAATGGTATACTTTCTTACTGTGAAACCTGGTAAGGCAAATCTTCCTATCATATTCTTCTTTAGGAGTGTCGTATCTATTTATGGTCATTCTTCTTCCATATAACCTTTGGAATCATTTTTCAAGTTCTGTGAACAAAATCTTTTGGGTCTGAATGGTATTGCAGTGAATCCACATATCATTTTGAGAAAATTGATATCATCATAATATTGAGTCTTTCTATCCATGAATGTGGTATATCTCTTCTTTAAGTATTTAAGTCTTCTTTAATGACTTTCAAAAATATTATTTTCTGAATACAGATTTAATATGCTTTTTCTTAAATTTAGTCTAACCATGTAGGTTTTTGTTTTTTACCTTTATAAATTATGTTTTTTTTCTTTGTAATTATGCTTTAAAACAGATTGTTGCTGGTATTTATAAATATAGTTGACTTTTTATATATAAATCCTATGGCAAGTCATCTTGTTGAATTCTTTTTACTCCTAATAACATAAATATTCTTGTTTTTTTTTTAAATTCTAGAGGACCTTGTTTCTTGATTCTTTTTGCTTTATTGTTATTATAGATATATTATTTGAAAATAATAACTTTATTTTCCTTTTAAAAATTCTTAAATGTGTTTATTTTTCATGTGTTATTGCACTGAGTAGAATGTCCAACAAACTTTGAACAGATTTGATAATAGTAAAGTGGTAATGATGGGCATTCTCTTCTGGTTCCTATTTTTAAAAAGACTGTTTTTAATATTTTATCATTAAGAATAATTTTGTTATAAGTGGTAATTTTTGTTTGTTTGCTTTTAAACCTTTTTTATCAGATTAAGGACATTCTGTTTTACTTCGTGTTTTCTGTGATTCTTCCAAAAATACATATACTTTTCCTGCAGATATTGAAGTTATGATTTTCTTTATGTTAATTTGGTAAGTGGAATTTATAGATATTCTAATATTTTGTATAGTCTTCCTAGGGTTTATTTATTCCTTTAGGGAGTTGCTATAATGTAGTAGTATTCCTTTAGGGAGTTGCTATAATGTTGGAAGTGGATGTCTAGTTGTAAAATTCTTTATTCTCACAATCATAGGAAGGGATGTTATCATTTTATGCTTATGTAGACAATAAATGAAAGCTATTTGGCATACCGTACTTAACCTTAGGTACAATAACATAAATGACTAATATTCAACAAAGTGTTTTTGTGTTAGCAATTTCAGTGTCACCAAATTTATTTCCAGTAATTGATGATGTGGCTAAGCAATGATAATCTTTCATGAGAAAATAATATTTTGTAAAAGACAGGAAAATTTAAAGCTATTTGACTGGTTTTAGAATAAGAGAATTTTCTTGCTTCAAATCCTTTGTTAATTTAGGCAAGGTGTGAATTGTGTGTATTGTTTTTTGAATATAGTAAATAACCTTTGTAACTACTTCAGTAGTTTAAAAAGGTGACTTGAAATTTCACATTTCTAATTCTTTCTCTTTTTTTATGATCAGATATCATAGCAATATGGGGCCTCTCAAAGTTTCTCTGAGTTCATACCCTGTTGGTCCCAGAATGTGAACATTGTTTAAATACGGTACAAACTTGAAATGCTAGAAGCAAAAAAAAAAAAAAAAAAAAACTATTCTGAAGGCACTTAAACAACATTCTTAATTGTTAATATATTTAAGTAAAGTTAGACTTCACTGAAATTTTCTCCTTAAATAATCAATGAGTACATTTTCAGCAGCTAGTGGATATGAGTGGTACTTCAATGCCTTGTTTGCAATGCAATTGTGATCTGCACAAACCTTAACTATACCATCAAACTTTATTGCTTGTGTTATTTGTATGGCTTACTAGGCTTATTCAATTACTTGACTATGTGCTCAAGTTTTTCTTCATTTTTCTTTTCTGTAGTAAATAATGGAACTCTAACTTTGAAGTAAGTTGGTACAATGTCTAGGATCAGTTGTGATAATGATAATCAAAATAATAATTATAATAAAGTTATTACCAAATTTCAATCCTTGTTTGAAATTGGGTGACAGTGGGTGCTATTAGGTGGTATGTGTTAGGTGGTATTAACTCAATCATAACCAAAGTGAATCAACGCTTCTGACCATATTCTCATTGGCAGATGTATGCAGGAGAGAGTGATGGATAAGGGAGGCAAATTATCATTGAAAGAGAACAATTCTGGACATTTCATATAAATGGAATCATGCAATATGTATTTTTTTTTTGTAATTGATTTTATTCGCTTAGCACATAATTGTTTTCAAAGTCATTTATGCTGTAACATGTACCAATACTTCATTCCCTTTAATTAACAAATCATATACTAGCATATGGATATACCACATTTTGTTTATACATTCATTAGTTGATAGACATTTAGTTTGTTTTTACTTTGTTGGCAGTTGTGACTAATGTTTCTGCGAACCCGCAATGGGAAAATCTAGGACAAACTAGGTGTGGGTAATTTACAAAAACCTTTACATCATGTTCATCTTTGACACCTAGGAAATAATATGTTTATCCCAAATACCTAAACTGCCTGACTGATGGGAGAAATGATAGGAACATTAAAAGAGAGTTCTTTAAATGATTCTGCCTGAAGTCTGTTTCTCACTCCTGTTTTATGGAAGGTAAAGAGAAGAGTGACTGGTGAGTGAGATGGTCAAACCGCTTTTCTTTTTGAGACCATGCCTGGACTGTTGGGGATTATTGCTGTAGAGAAGAAGAAATGGAGAGAGCCATATACTTCACAGTGAGGGACACTATCCCAATACAACTGTATCCCTTAGACTATGGAAATCATCACCTCAAAACACCAAAAAACACCACATGCCCATTTACAGCCACCCCTTCCAACACCTCTGAAGACCATTAATTTACTTTGTGTTTCTATGATTTTACCTATTCTGGACATTTCATATAAATGGAATCATGTGATATGTGGGGGCGGAGCGGGGGTTGTAGTTGACTTTATCCCTTTAGCACATGTTTTCAAAGTCATTTATGCTGTAGCATGTACCAGTACTTCAGTCCTTTTAATTAACAAATAATATACTAGTGTATGGCTACACCACATTTTATTGATCTATTCGTTAGTTTATGGACACTAAGGCTGTTTCTACTTGTTGGCAGTTGTGATTATTGCTTCTGTGAATATTAGTGTATAAGTTTTGATGTGAACATATGTTTTCATTTTTCTTTGTTATAGACCCAGAAGTAGAATTGCTGGGTCATATGGTAATGCTATGTTTGATATTTTGAGGAATAGTCCAACTATTTTCTAAGATGGCTGCATCAGTTTACATTCCCACTAGCTATATGTGAGGCATCTACTTTCTCCACCTTCTCACAAACACTTGTTTTTCCTTTTTTTTTTACAGCCATGCTAGTTAGTGGGAATTGGTATCTCACTGCAGTTTTGATTTGCATTTTCATAATGACATAATGTTGAGCATCTTCTCGTGGTTTTTGGCCATTTGTATATTTTCTTTAGAGAAATATATATTTATATCTTTGCCTATTTTTTAACTGGGTTATTTGTCTTTTTCTGTTGAGTTGTAAGAGTTCTTTATATATTCTAGATACATCTGGTCTCTTATCAGAAACTTTTTGTTTAATATTCAGAACAACATTTAGAAAGGTACATTGGCACAGCTTGGTTTTTTCAGAAGCTGATGCTGAGACAGAATTTGGGGTATAAAATGTTTATTAGAAGTCAGCACTTGTGAAAGGAAGAAGGAAAACAGGATTGGTCAGAGGGATAAGCTGAATTTACATGGAGGTCTGGCAAAACCTTGACCGAACTGGCAGTGAACTCTGGAGCAAATATTGCCTATCAAGGTTATCCTGAATCAGGCTGAAATGGCTGGGTCTTCATAGTCCCACTTGGGTTAGTCACTAATTTAGGGTCATCAAGGGACAGGCATGACCTAGAGGGAGGCAGCATTCTGCACCTGAGGCCAGCTCTGAAGGGGTAGACAGCTGAAGGCAGTTTGCTGACTGTGCTTCCTGAAGCTGAGCTACAGTTTCCCTGTAAGAGGGCATCTGGATGGTTCACTTTGGTGGCACATGCATATTATATTTTAAAATCTACATTGATCTTTGAGTTCACCAAGTTTAGCAGAGATGCTAGTAAGCATGTTTATGGGTTAAGAAAATTTCATGCTGACTTTACAAATATATTTTTACTGCTATTTCATGAAATTGACTATTTGGAAATCTTCTGAAGATATTTTCTATTTATTTAATTTGGCCTGGAATTATGTACATTTATAATATTGTGTTTTATTGTTAAATATTGTTTATGTTTACTGTAGAATTAGAGCCTCTTAACGAGTTTATATGACATTTATATTTGACCCATATAAAAGAGACTACTGTTTGTCTGACATCTTTCTTTTTCTAAAATTTTGTGTGTATAGTCTTTTTGAGAATTACTTTGTCCTTGGTCATAGCTCTGCCATTTCTGCTGCATATTGTCAAAATTTCATTTAAAAAACTACTTAAAATTTTTTTCTTTTGACAGATTTCAAAATTGAGAATTGTCTGAACTGTCATTTAATTTCTTAACTTCAGTTTTAGTGTTGTCATGCAGATATTCTAAGGTTTTCTCTACTTGCCTTATTGAGTTTTTGTCTTTTGCTAGCCAGAAAACAATGTGAAACCTAACCAGATGATTGTCAATTTTGGAACCTGTTAAAAAAAAACACAGTAGTACAATGTTATTTTCTTTTAAAATCTGTTTGTTTGATATTTGTTAACTTTTACCTCTGCCCCTTCCCCCCATTTTTAGATGCCTGATTGTATTGTGAGGAGTGATAGGAAGTAGTTTTTATCACTGTTAATTCTGAATAGCAAACTAAATACACTGAGGCAATTTTGATGGATAGCTTTAGTCTATAGATAACCAAGTTCAACTTGCCCGACTTCAAAGCTAATGCTTCTGAATAATAGAAATTACTATGCATTTGTATGAACTGTCTGCAGAATAAAGAAACTAGAATTATTTTTCTAATAAAGTTGCGTACTTTGACTCTATGAGTATGGTAGAGTAGAAGAAGCTCATTCATAATAAGGAGTTAGAAGAACAGGGTTAGAATCCTAACCACCCCTTACCACCTGGGATGCCTTAGCCATGTTTACTCAGCTTCTCAAAGCCCAAGATGCCTCATCTCTGTGAAATGCAGGTATATCAACTCTCCCTACCCTGCCAGTTGTGGTAGTGACCTAATCAGAAAATGGGAATGAAGGGAGTTGGGGACCTCATGGCCAATGTGCGCATTTAAAAGATAGGTGGAATAGTGTTCTTCTTTGGGCAAAATTTTAATCTAAATGAAAGTGGAACCTCACATATGTGATCATTGACCAAGCATCTAGTTTAATAAGGTTTTAAAGGAATGTAAGGTAATAAATTATATCAATATTAAGTTCTATTATGATTATTTTCAATATAGTCATAGAAACCCAAGTTAGCAGATATTTATTATGGGGCCTTATTATTTCTTCATAGAATACATCTAAGTGATGCATATAAAAAGTTTTTTATTCCTGTCAATTGGACTGATTTTGTTACCCTTTTGGGAGTTTGAGTGCAGATTAATTGGGGAACCCAGTTATTTCTGTTTTTATATAGATTAAAAGTGTTTGTAAGGAAATTTATAGTTTGTAAAATGTTTTACATTCTTTCATGCACTCTTCATAATAGCTCTGTAAAGGTAACTACTCTTATTTTCATTATTATTCCTATTACTTAGGTTAGAGAAATTTTGACTTTCTAAAAGTCAGTTAGCTACTAGGTGGTAGATCTGAAAATAAAAACCTAAATTTTTTACTCCAAACCTACTGTATCATGTTGCTTGGGAAACTAAGGAATTATTTTAGATAGTCTTAGATTAGAACACAAGGTATTCCTAGTTTGAGCTCAACCTTGATCCAAACATGGTTGCATTCAGTATAAACACCACCATTTTCTATACATCAGGGGCTTGTATTACCCTGGGCCTTTTCTTCTGTGTCTGCTCCAGCCTAATGCCTTCACTCTCCAGCCTCTCTCCCAGTGCCCATGTCTATCAGTACACTCCTGTCCCCAACAACATACATTCTTATCAATGGAGCCTTAGAATTATAATTATATGCTTTCTAGTGTTATTATGAATTAACCTTTGCTGGTGAGCAACATGGGTATTTTAACTATCATTTGGATGAGTCTCTGGTTCCTTATAAATTTTTTGTACTGATTTCATTTACTGTAATTTCAATTGCAAGTAGGCTATTTTGAACTTGATTTCCAGAATCTGACTAGTGAGCATAGATTCTTTGAGGCCAGCCTAGAACCAGACCAGTCTCCAGAGCCTCAGAGAATTAACCCAATTTTACTTGTTCTGTGACTGTGTTTTGTACTTTCAGGTGGAAGGGGCTTTTGTTGCAATATCACCTATATCTAGTTCGTGTTTAATACTTGCCTAAAAACAAACACATAGAAAAATAACTCTTCTGTGTATCTTTCTGAACATTTTATAAGTGCACATGTCATATTTTCAGCAAACAGGGAAAATAAGAAATATTCTACTGTTTCATGTTTTGAAATGCTGACTGGATAAAGATTACACATGATAAGTTATTTATAGCTTTATTTATACATAGTAGATTCTCTGTTGGAATTATAGAAAGGAAGAAGATATGATAATTGCTTTGTGTAGTTCACAGAATGAAATCACAAACTGAGATGTTTTGAATCTAGTTTGGACTGTAACCATTTCTAGAGAACCATATTTAAACAGCAGTGGTTATCATGAAGTATACAACATGTCAACTGTGTCCCAATTCACATCAGGAAAAAGCCTTCTGCCACTTTATTCCCTATAACCTAACCTCCATCAGATAATGCCAAATAAACTATGTCGAGTGCACGTATTAATATATATCAAATGTACCAAACAGCTTGCTGGCTGCATTTTCAGTAGTGTTTATCTGTGGTCATGCAGGTTATAACTCTGAATTTTTATTAGCAAAACTAAATTGAGAATTTATAATGTTCCTGATTTAGCTTTACCAGCTGTGCCACAGCCATAGAAAATAACTCAAGAGGGTAAAAATCTAACACAGTATATAAGAGAGCAACAGACAAATTGCTTTTGCTTCATGCTTACCTGCTTTGCATCTGCTGCTATAAGGTTTAGGTTCATGTATAGTAATTAGTAGTCTCTTAACTTATATATGTCATCACTCCAGCAAATTGCTGTATGAATTTTTAAGTTGCCTCATATAGAATAAGAATAATGATTATTAATTGGTATTTAATCTTGGGAATCTTGAAAGTGATTTTAAAAATATGAATGGAAATGACTCTAGTATAAAAATATATTTATAGTTTTACTTTAGTTAAAGGAGACACAATGAAATAATTGTACAAATTGTACAATTTAGGCATCAGGTAATTTGTGGCCAAAGGTAACTTAGTAGTTTATATTTAGATGTTCTTTCAGGTACAGTGTATACTATTTGGGTGACATGTACAAAAACCCAGACTTTATCGCTGTACAATTCATCCATGTAAACAAAAAAACACTTGTAGCCCTGAAGCTATTGAATTTTTTTAAAAAAATGAAATGTTGAATTAGCATAGGAATAGAGTAAAAAATGGAGGAAATCACCTGTAGATAGTGAATTTACTGTGGAATTCTTAACAAAGGGTGCTATATAGAGTCTCTCATCATGAACATTTTTCTCTTTAATTTCTGGTACTGGATGATGTATAATAAGTTTCTGGTGAAATTTGTGCACAAACTTGTGGGAATTGGCAGATCAGACTAATTCCTGAATGTAAATTGATAGTCCTTACAAATATTTCTTTGCTATGATAGCGCTATAATTATCAGTTTAGCTCTGATATGTTTTGTTTATAATGCTTGGCAGTTTGATTTGGCAGCTGCAAAGTAAGCCGCTATTGGGGCAGTGATCCTGTTTGTTCTGCTCACTATTGCAGCCCCAGAGTCTTGCACATTGCCTACCCTGTGGATTAGGGTATGTTTCTTATATATCCTAATATTAATATATTATATTAGGATGTATCAAATTTTGTTTCATGTAGAATTTATAGAGTTTTGAATTACATATTCACAGAAGAAAAATAAGTTACTTTCATGCTAAGTGAAAATGATTTTGATAGAAATTAAAAGTCATCTCATATTCTAGTTATTTCTTTTAGAGAATCATATACCACTGAGAAGCAATAAGACCGCTAGTTTTAATAATAAAGGCTTTACACATCATCTAGAATATTTAATTCTCAACCACTATTATATGAGACATGAGATACATTTCATAAATGAGAAAACTGAAAATTTGGAATAGTGGCTTGCCACAAAGCTATTATGAAGTGGTGAAGCTACGATTCATTTATAACAATGTAAAAAATATAGGCTAACATATGTTGAGCACTGAATTATAGATCAGGCACTATATTAAGTGTTTTACATTTAATCTCACTGTAACACTATGAGAGAAGCTTAATTATCATTTCCATTTTACAAGTGGAGAAATTAGGCACAGAGATGTTAACTAACTTGTCAAGGGTTCCTGGCTAGTTATTGGTGGAGCCAGAGGGATCGAGCTGAGGTAAGAGCAGCATTTATTATAACCATTTGGAACATTCATAGTTTTAAAATATTTAAGTATTTTTTAAAAGGCATTTTCTGCTATACTCTGCTGATTATGGAAATGTCTCTGTTTTTAAAGATAATTATAAAATGTATTTTTGAATGGAAACAAATTTGCTTTATGGGCAGCAAATCCATTGTTTTCCTCAATCAGAGGAATATTCAGTATTGTTTTATTATTGTATGAATGTAGTTTTTATATAATTTCATTACCAGTTATGGGTTAATTGACTAAATTTAGTTTAACTTTTCCCATTGTATGTGTTGCATTTTTTCTTTTTAAATTTTAAGAATAGTGGTTTGCTTTACTGTTCATGGGGACCTAGGGAAAAACCATCTAGTGTTAGCTTTAATGCTTTCCCTTTGTCCAAATTAAAGTAGAATTAGATTTTAAATATCATAATTTTATACTATGGTTGTTTACTGAAGTGCCGTTTATATAGTATGGCTGCCAGACATTGATGGCATAGTTTTCTTTTTTTAAAAAGCTAGGTTTGTTCCTTAAAATTGTACTTTTAATTACTCTTTAGGTAATTTATAGATACTTTATATATTTATGTGTTTTCCTCTCTTTGCCTGTCTGTGTGTTCCGGGAAAACATTCTGACATTGTAAATATCACATACTTGCAGTTTATTTTAGAAGAAATTTCAAGATTCTGGAATTACCTGAAGATATTTTTTAAAAACTTAAGTGATGGGAAGCTAAAACTAAATAAAAAGTTTGGCTATGTTCAATTCAGCAAACATTAGGTATCTGTGTATGTAAGATACTCTGTTTGTGATATGAGAGAGACAAAGATGACAAAAACTCAGTATCTCTGTTCCTGGGGCTTGTAAGCTCTGAACTGGCCCAGGTAAATCCATAAATAACTATAATTCAAAGCTGGCAATAAGAAGTACTATAGTATAGACATCAACAAATTGCAGTGAAAAATCAGGATAGAGAGATTAATCCTTACTGGGAGGATCTAGGAGGTTCTCACGGAGTAGGTAGGATTTGAGTAGAGCTTAATTTATTGCTTTCATTCATTCTAGACTGTCTTCTGAAGATTGATGTCTATTTCCTTGAGCTCTTTAATTTTGTTGCCAATTTGGATAAACATGGCACAAATCCATCAGGGAGGTCCAGATGAAAAAGAAAAGACTACAGCATTGAAAGGTACACCCTTAATTTGCTTTTTCAGGAAATTTTCATTGTGCCTAGTGAAAGTGCAGGATATTTAGGTGACCTTCCATTCATTTAAATTCTAAATTAAGATTATAGGTACCTAAACTATTTGTAGTTATTTGTTTCCTTCACAGCAACTGTACAGTGTCTAAGATATAGTATGTACTTAGTAAATAATCATCAAATTGTCTAATTTTGTAGCTATAAAAATTCTTAATGCTTTTCTGATTCTGGGCCATCCATTTAATGATAAAAATAATACTTTAAGTCTTTTGAATCAAATCTAGTGCCCTTACCATATGCTTGCTGGTTGGAATATCATACTGCATTAGGATAATGGCCTATCTATTTCTGTATTCTGTCTTTGCGGCATTAGTATTAGGGATATTTTATGAGAGGCCCTCCATGTTAACATTTCAGAGGGAATCTGCCTTAGACATTGTTAAGGAATTAGGAATTCTAGAATTAAAAAAAAAAAATCTTCTATCTAAAGTAATTTTACTCCTAAAAAACATATTCATTATAGAGTTATAAGATTTCTTCATTATCATGTATTTCATCCTGTCTAGTGACTTGTCCAAAATCAGATTATCTAAATAAAATCTCACAGTTATTTTATTTAATGTCTTATGGGTTTCCTAAATGTTCAGATGACAACTATCTTAGTCCTTTTTGTGCTGCCATAAAAATACCACAGACTGGGTAATTTATAATGAATAGAAATGTATTGACTCATAGTTGTAGAGACTGGAAAGTTTAGTATCTAGGTGCTAGCATCTGGTGAGGGCCTTCTTGCTGTGTCATCCCATAGAGGAAGGACCAAGAGATGAAAGGGGGTCAAACTTACCCTTTTATTGCAGTAGTAATTCCTCTCATGAGGCCAGAGGCCTCATGACCCAATCACCTCTTAGAGGTTCCACCTATCAGCACTTTTAAAATGACAACTAAATTGGAATATGAATTTTAGGAGGACAAATATTCTAACCATAGCACCAACTATGTATACCAGACAATAATATTCTGTTTGACTTGATTCAGTGTACAGTCTATCTGGTCTTCAAGGGTTTCTAGCTATGTTCTGTAATAGATGATCCAGCTGAATATATATCTTGCAGTCATGGCTTCAGCTGTTTCTCTGAATCACTGACTGCTGTCCTACCTTGGTGTTCTAGTCTTGAAAATAAAGATGCCTCAATTTGTGTCACCTTGTCCCTGCTATTAGAGATAAGGATCTATTGAGAGAATGGTATAACTTAGTCTTTACCTACAAAGAATGGAAAATGATTATGAGAATTGCCTTTTTTAGGTTTTCTAGACCAAGCCTCCTCATAAATGTGAGAGATGAAGATGACTGGGGATAGGTTGGCAGTGAAAGGATGAAGAAGAATTGACAGATTTTTGGATGTGTTTTGAAGGAAGGGATGAAATGATATGTTGATACATTGGACATAGGAGAGATAACTGAGGATTCTAGGATGAAATAGCTCTAAGATAGATGCCAGTAATTAGATTGAGAAAACATTTGGAAAAGCAGGTTGGGGTGGTGATGGTGGAAAACAAGAGTTAGGTTTTAGACATATTAAGTTGAGATTCCACCAAAACGTCAAAGTAGAGAAATTGAGTTTGGAGTTTGGGAGAGAATTTGGGCTAGAGAAAAAATTTTGAGAAATCATTAGCATAGAGATAACTAAAGTCATGGTCCTAATTGAGATCTTCTGAGGTATCAGTGTAGCTAGAACAAAGTTCTGAAGATTGATCCTGGGCACCTTGACCTCTAGGGTCAGGAAGATGAGGAGGAACTTGCAAAAGAGGCTGAAAGGAATTTTTAGTAAAATAGGCTGAGAATCAAGAGCAAGAATGAGATCCTGAGCACCAAGTGAAAAAAAATATGAGTAATTAAGTAATATGCTGGTGATGGGTCAGATTAGATGAGGACTGAGAATTCAGTTTTGGTTATGAAGGTCATTGTGGGTGTCATTGGTGATCTTCACAAAGAGCTGTTTCAGGATCCTCCTGGCAAGATGGCGATGGCATAGGTGGACTTGTGAGATTCTCTGAACGTGAGTTCCCAAAAGACTCTTACTTTTCTTCCCCCATCCCCCAGCCCACTACCAGCCACGCTGTTCCGAGGCCCTTCGGTCCCATGCAGGGCTGGATATTGCGGTCCCCTGCTGCTGCTGTTCCACCACGTGCGTGGGAGTCTTGGGTCTCAACTCACTCCCTGGCTACATCATCTCTCACCCAGCACCAAGCCGCCGGTCACCCAGGGAGGCTCTGGGCGCCCGCCCCTCAGAGACACCGGTCCCATTCCTGGCTGAAGTACCCTGTGGGGGGCCTAGGGCCACTCTTGCTGCTCACCGCCTGCCCTTTGGAGCTTTGGAGCTCTGGAGCTCTGGGCCCACCCTGTCTGAGACACTCAGCATGTGACCCCAAGCTTGGGGACCCAGACAAGTGGAGAGAAACGGATCTGCAAAAGGGAATCTGCCTTGGCCATTCTCCAGGCAGAGACATCCATTGCCCCGCCCACCTATCAACAAACCCCACCTCGGTTCCTAAGGGACTAAGACTACATACTGCTACACGGACAGATTATAAGGCAGAGGGAAATAGGTTCCAGTGTGCTCATATCCCTGTTCGTGGATGCTAGAATCAGCATATACCTTCTGAACCACAGCTTCCCCCTCAAACCTCAAAACTGCAAAAAGTACAGTCTGCAGCCCACATTCCAACCTCAAAAGTGAACAAAGCCAGAAGACCCTCATAAGGAAGAACAAAATATTCCAGCAATGAAACAAAAGCAAGCCCACCTTTCCTCAAAAACAGAATTAAAGAAGGGGAGGGAAAGGGGGAGAGAGAGAAAAATCTACACAAATGAAGAAAAACCAAAAGAAGAGTACGGGTCTCTCCCAGACCCCTGGGAGGCAGACACTGAGAAAACTGACTTCGGAATGCAAACAATGAAGAGCTCCCAGAATGAAGGGTCTCAAACTACAAACCTAGATATCAAGACATTAATAGAAAGATTAAAAAGAATTGAGGAGACACAAGAAGAAACTAGGAAGGAGCTGATATCTGAGGTAACAGTAGTAAAGAGTACTCTGAATGAAATAAATAACAAACTGATAAGCATAGAAAGCAGAATTACCCAAGCAGTAAAAAGAATCTCAGAGCTTGAGGACCAAAATATAGAACTAACCCAAACTCTTAAAAACATAGAAAATAAGCTCAAAAAGACAGAACAAAACCTTCAAGAGATGAGCGATTACTTCAAGAGACCGAACCTAAGAGTAATTGGCCTTCCTGAGGCAGAAAGAGAGACAGAGACCACACTGGAACAAACTTTCCATGAGATCATTCAAGAAAACTTCCCTTATGTAATCAATGATGCAAAAATTCAAGCACAAGAGATTCAGAGAACCCCTGCAAGACAATAAATGAGAAGACCAACTCCTAGACACATAATAATTCGCCTAAACAAAGTAGGCAG
>NW_007257406.1:30007-30239 GCF_000164805.1 Carlito syrichta | reverse complement strand
TCACCGCATGGAACGTATTCTAAGATCAACCACATAATTGGCCATAAATCAAGCATAAGCAAATTTAAAAGTACCGAAATTCTACCCATGCACCTTCTCGGACCACAGTGGAATAGAAATAAACATGAACACCACCAAGGTACCCCCCCAAATCCACAAAGACATGGACACTAAACAGCATGATGCTAAACAACTCCTGGGTCAATGATGAAATCAAAACAGAGATCAAAAG